>NC_069733.1:15646009-15746009 GCF_027358585.1 Pangasianodon hypophthalmus | reverse complement strand
TGTGTGTGTGTGTGTGTGTGTGTGCGGTTCATTTCGATTAATGCGCCAGTTTCAGCGTTAAAAAGTGTCTTAAATGTCAGAAAAACATCTTAATAGGACTTGAGAGGAAGTTTGCTGACACTTTTGGTGACACTTGAAGGCTTAGTGTTATATAAATCCCCCTCCTCTCATTCTGATGTCATGTTGAATAACACCCGAGTCAAGGGACAGATTTCTTCTGTTGACAGGTCTTTTCAACTTTGTTTTCATCTTTACACGTTACACTTCTGATATGTCAGAATCATGTAACTGTGCTCATGTGACATGTCAAACATTAACACTAGTGTCAGTCTACTGTAAGGTCAAAGAAAATATACATGACATTATGATGTCACTGTCAGAAGTTTTTCTAAAGAGCTTCACTGTAAGTAGTATGGGTGTAAACCTTCAGCACAATACGATTCGATTTCCATTCTTAAGGCGACAATTCGATATTGTTCGAATCTGATATGATACGATTTAGATTCTCAAGCCAGTGAATCGATTTTTTGACGATAGCACTGAATCTGCAACAAAACCATACAATTTCAAATTCTTAAGGCCATAATTCAATATTTCACTATACCACTGAATCTGCTACAATACTATATACGATTTCGAATTCTTAATGCCACGATTCGATATTTGACGATAGCACTGAATCTGCTATGATACAATACGATACGATTTTGAATTCTTAAGGCCATGATTTGATATTTGACAATATCACTAACTCTGCTAAGATATTATTTCGAATTCTTAAGGCCATGATTTGATATTTAATGACACCACTGAATCTGTTACGACACTGTATGACTTCGATTCTTAAGGCAACGATTGAATATTTGACGATACCACTGAATATGCTACGAAAAGATACAATTTCAATCCTAATGGCAATGATTATACATTTGATGATACCACTGAATCTGCTATGATATGATCTTGAATTGCTATGGAAACAATTCTCTGTTTAACGATAACACTGAATCTCCTACGATACAATTTTGAATTCTTAAGGCCACGATTGAACATTTGACGAGACCACCGAATCTGCTACGAAACGATACGATTTCGAATTCTTAAGGCCACGATTGAATATTTGACGATACCACCGAATCTGCTACGAAACGATACGATTTCGAATTCTTAAGGCAACAGTTTTATATTTGATGAGACCACCGAATCTGCTATGATACAATTTAGAATTCTTAAGGAAGCGAGTCACTATTTAACGAGAACACTGAATGCGCTACGCTACAATATAATTTCAATTCTTAAAGCAACGATTGAATATTTGACGATACCACTGAATCTGGTACAATACGATTCAACTGAGTCACCTCCGATCGATTCGTGACCAGCATTGTTTAGAACCTGTGGTAGGCTTACCGTTAATTCGCTTAATGATGATGCCATAGAGGAGGACTATTTTATTAATTATATATTTTTATATCAGAGTTGCGGCCAAGTCACCTCGCCAGTCTATTTACACATCTGAGCTCAAGATCGAACCGGGGACCCTGGAGCTGAGAGGCAGCAGCACCACCTGCTGTGCCACTTCTGACCAATCAGAGTCAAGAATTCAGCAGTGCTCTGGTAGAACAGGCTGCTGTTATCACACAGAAATGAAAAATGGCGTTATACAGTATAGTACAAAGCAACAGTATGAAACAGTTAATGGTTAATCAATCAGACAAGTCAAAAGTCATTCACACAAACAGGTTTGTTTAGAGGAAATGAATCCATAAACTTTGCTTCGCTACACCTTAGTCTCCAAGACATGCATCAGCAGCTTTAAGCTCAGGTATCATTGCTAATCCGGTCACGTCTCATTGTGGTCGCTCAAATGACATACCTGAGTGTTAACTTTACTTACCGTCGCTTGTTTGAAAGCAGCTATTAGGTGTGTGCAACACAATCGAACGTGAAGTCTGAGCTCAGCTGTGATAAGACGGATTGCAGGTTGTGTAGTGGACAAACACGGGCTGTAGTGACGTGCTAATTGCAATGTAAGCAGCCGGCGTTTCATAAGCACCCGGTCTAAGCAAATATGACTTACCTGAGCAATAGTTTCCACGTACATGTTTTTCTTATTATCGTGAAACCAGCTGCAGTGCTGATGTTTTTTTTTAACTATAAATGAAAAAAAAACACCAGGAAAAACAAGTGTTTGCGTCCTTGTTTACAGGAAATGAAGTGTAAAGTTAGGTAGCCTTATTTCCGAGAGTATACGGTCAATAAAATGATATAAAAAAAAAAAAAAAAAAGACCATTTTCTAACTGGTAATTCATGATCACAAACTGATGACTCCATAGAATCTAATCGTAACGGATGGATTTAATGCTATTCAACAAAGTCTTTGTGGTTTGTTTTTGCACCATTCTGTGTAAACTCTAGAGACTCTCATGTGTGAAAATCCCAGGTGTATGTAAGCAGGCGTATAGGTGTTCCTAATAAAGTGGTCACTGACACAGTATATAGGAGTACCAAAACTACTTTTAAACTGCATTTTAGATTAGTTACACGGTTTATAATACATTGCAAAAGTGTTTTTCAGATTTTTTGACAAGTACAAGTGAAAACCTATCCAAACGTCTGCTTTTCTTGTCCACCCAGTTTCTCCGGAGCAGATCAGAAACCTGCACAAGCGATTCAAGAACCTGACCAACAATAGTAACAGCTTAAGGTACTTCTCACCAAAAAATAAAACATAAGCCATAAATCATAAAACATTAAGTATCTGATGTTGGTGTAAGGTGGGTGTAAGGTAGGTTTCCTATAAGCGTCAATAAATACACGAACGTGTCCCAGCATGTAAATTACACCTCAGTGCTGACAACAGAGAATATAATAACAATAAGAAACCTTAGAATGTATTCGTTCTCTTTCCCTGCTCATGTCCAGAGACAACCATCAGCTGTGGCTTCCATCAGAAACCATCCAGTTTTTAAACAAGGCCTGCGATACTCTAATCCTGGCCACAGGTGCTGGTGGAGGCTCAAAATAAAGTCAATCCGCTGAACATATTTTTCTTGTTTTTTTCTGAATTTCAGCCGAGGTGACCTGGAGAACATCGGCGATTTGAGTTTCAACCCCATTAGAAGCCAAATCATTGATGCCTTCTTTGATAAAAGGTACCTACATTTTAAAAAAAATCATCAAAATGTGTGTCATTGAGTGACATTTTCCTCAATTCTATTTCTATTATTCAAGAATCCATTATTTAACACTGAGGCAGATCTAGCTTTTAGGGAACATAGAAACTGGAGAAGACGGGCACTGAAAGGTAGGAAGAAGGAAATACAGGAAACCGAGAAAACAAGGAAGCTAGGGACACTGGAAGCCAAACAGCTGGAAATTATGGACAGTGACGATTAAGAATAAGTAAACAATGAAAAGTGTAAAGTAGGATGACGGCGACAAGGAAACACGAGAAAGTTTAGGGACATTGGAGACTAAGAAGAAGTAAGTTGGGGAACCAATAGAAACTAGAGGACACTTGCAGACTAGGACAGTGATAGATATGGAATACTTTGAAAATAAGGGCACTGGAAAAAGAGAAAACTTGGGAACACTTGGGAACTAGGAAGAAGACAACTAGAGAACCCCTGGACACTGGAGAAACGGGAATATGGGGAATAAATAGAAACTAGAGACACTAGAAAACAGAAAGAAGGAAATTAGTAAAAATATAGAAACGATGAATAATGGCAACTGTATCACAGCTGAAAACCAGAAAGAAGGAAATGCTTGGAAGCTAGGGTCACTGGAAATAGGAAGTAGGGAGAGACACCAGGAAACCAGGAAACACCTGAATACTAGGGACAGTGGAAACTAGTGAAACTAGTGAACACTGGGAGCTAGTGGTAGAAAGAGAACACCGGTAACTATAGAACATCTAAAACAAATAGACAACATCTGGAAACTAGGGAACAGCCAGAAATGAGGGAATACCTGAAAACAAAAGACACTGTAAACTAGGGAACAACTGGAAACTAAAGACACTGAAAACGAGGGAACAGCTGGAAACTAACGACACTGAAAACGAGGGAACAGCTGGAAATGAGGGAACAACTGGAAACTAAAGACTCTAAACTATGGAACGCCTGGAAACTAGACAGTGAAAACTAGGGAACAGCTGGAAACAAGGGAACACGTTGAAACTAAAGACACTAAACTATGGAACATATGGAAAGTAAAGACACTGAAAACTAGGGAACAGCTGGAAATGAGAAATCAGCTGGAAACGCAGGAACACCTGGAAACTAAAGACATTAAACTATGGAACACCTGGAAACTAGACAGTGAAACCTAGGGAACAGCTGGAAATAAGGGAACGTCTGGAAACAAGGGAATACATTGAAACTAAAGACACTGTAAACTACGGAACATATGGAAACTAAAGACACTGCAAACTAGGGAACATCTGGAAATGAGGGAACATCTGGAAACAAGAGAACACCTGGAAACTAAGGAACACTTGGGACTTAAGGACACTGAAAACTAGGGAACAGCTGGAAACTAGTGATCATATGAAAACTAGTTACATTAGTCTGGGTTTGGCATCAAAAAAGTTATTAGGAGTGAGCTGGGTTTCCTTTCTCCTGCTTTTTTCAGCAGAAATGTTGCTGCTGTTAGACTGATCTAAGAGTTGAACAGTTTTCAAAATTCTTCTAGAAGGCTGAATATAAAATTTATGAACACTGTTTTTAAATATCACTAGCGGTGCTAATACTGTAAACTGACCTGCCTCTTGCTGATGCTGGTGCAGGAACTTCGGTCAGGACGAGGTGGGCACTGTGGAGGAGATCGGCTTCGAGGAGTTCCTCATCGTCATGTCACACTTCAGGCCACTGAAACAGCACTTAATGCCGGAGGACAAAGAGAAGATTAGAAAAGAGAAACTCCGCTGTGAGTGACAGTGCGCGCACACACACATACACACACATACCTACATTTTCCAGTTTCATTGCCCATCTTACATGTGCGGTAAATCCCTGATGATGGAGATTGAATATCACTTTTTTTCAGAGAATCAGTTTCCCGGTTTGGGGACAGTGTTAAATTCTGAACCATAACTGAATTACCACCTTCTCCTTTCCCTTCCTTCAGTTCTGTTCAACATGCATGACAAAGACAACGACGGCATCATCACTTTGGACGAATACAGACAGGTAAGACAAATTCTGAACATAGCTGTCTATCAGAAATCTCTGATGGTCCATTGACGTAAAATCCCTTGCTTACTCAGATCACTGAACGCAACTACAGTTCCTTTTTAATGCTTAACCATTAGTGATTCATATACGCATATAAATAAGACAGTTGGTTATATTTTGCTTCGTAGTCGTGTTTCAGGGTAACACTTTTGACTAGTGCTGCAGACTCTGAACAGATGAGATGCAACTGTTTTTAAAGTGATGTGCAGGGAATAAACACACGCTAATCTATCCAATCAACTTTAAACATTTTGCTCTCATTGTTAACGTTTCTTTAAGCAAGCCATGATGGTAGTTTGCTAATAAAAATGAAAGATCTCTGAAAGTCTGTGAAAACTCTCCAATTTGAGCTAACGTCTTTAGCCCTGTAGCTAGTCTCTGGTCTGATGAGCTGCCTTCAGCTAAATCATTTCCATAAAGTGCATGTGATTGGATAAACTGCAACAGAGGATCTGCTGCAGAAGCCGCAAGTTTGATGTTTATGAAAATGAAAATGAGTTGTTTAACTACAGGCAGGTTTTTTTAAATGTTTATCAGCTCTGCTAAAGTATTTCTTTGAGTCCTCAGTTCAATCTGCTGAAATACTTTGCTGAGTGTTCGTATGCATTTCGGCCGGGTCTACACCTCTGTGTTGATGTTCTGCAGCTGGTAGAGGAGCTGCTGTCCAGCTTTGCTATAGAAGCACAAAGAATCAAGTCCATCGCAGACTCTGCTATGCTGGAGGTCGCGAGTGTCACGATGGGTCAGATGGTATAGTATCTCTCTCACTACACAATTAACAGTTTAAGCTTGGGACATGTCTTACCACTTTTTTAAAAAAAAAAAATAGTCATTCATTAATTAAGGAATAAAACACTTGGGGACATGCTGTTATAAGAAAATAATTAACAAAGGGGTGGTGTGATGTGACTCGACACAAAGAGGAGTTGTTTCCTATATAAGCATGTCCTGAAGTGTTTTATTCCTCTTATACCACAGCAACCTGCTAATTTGTTAATTGTATTAACTATTAAAAAAAATAAGTCGTACTTTTTTGTTTATAGCTACATAACAAGAGGCAAGTTAGTTCCTGTTATCACTTACGTTATAGCAGCTATAAACAGACATTCCTTCCTTTGCCACTTTTTTTCTTATTCTTGACGTTAACAAGAAAAAAAATACACAGCTTTCGAAATAAAACCAGCGGAATGTCCATTGACCATTGTCCAGGTTATCTGAGAGTTTGTGTGATTGTGAACAGTTGTGTTCCAATTAAAAGTCTGGTGATTAGTCAGGTGATGTGGGCTGTAGTTCGTTAACGAGCCGAGAATCCTGGGAAGTGGAGTTCTTGTTTATGATGACGCTTTTTGCCTTGTCATTACTCATCGTTAACACTTTTCAAAACAAGTTACATTTTGGTGAAATCACGTTTGGTATTCTTCTTTAGTTCTGCACTGGAGCTATGATGCCATATGCTATAATTTTAGGACATCCATTTCGCTCAAAATCTTGTCTATGAATGCATGCCCAAATTGCTTCAAATGACGTTATGCTACAAATTTGTAAATGACCTGTGACAGTTTTTATTTGCACGCATCACTTCCAGCTTTGGGGTACATTTTTGGGGGTGGGAATGATATCACATTGGACTAAGAAATAAAATGCTCTCCAAAATGGCTGCTTTTATATCGTTACAGTTAATTTTGCTCTATGAGAAAAATCTCTAATAGTTGACCTTTATGGGAATAACTCGTTTCAGATTACTCTAATGATTTTCTAGTTATTATTAACTACTACTGGAACCCAAAAGGGCTTTCTTTCACAAGTAGAGGAACTATTTCTAGCTGTTACAATGCACGTAAGTGATAACAGGAGCTGATTTTTTGTTGAACGGATATTCCACAATTTTAAATATAGCTATAAATGGAAAATAAGTACACAATTTTTTTTTAAATAAAGAAAATGTAACGTTTGGGAAATTGCTGTGGTATAAATGGAATAAAACACTTCAGGACAAGTTGTTACTGGAAAATTATCAACCTCATGGTGGGAACAGTAACACTCTAGCATGTTGAGCCACATCACATCACTCCGTTATTGCTTATTTTCCTATAACAGAATGGCCCCAAGTGTTTTATTCCTTACTTAGAAAGCATTAAAAATATCATAATTATAACATAAATTAGCAAAACTAAAGAAATGATTATGACCAAACATGTTATGGCTAATTATTTTTGGATAACTTTTGGATAATTTTGTTTGCTTGTTATTACGTTTCCACTGATATCTGTAACCTATCTAGGCTCCAGATGAGGTTTATGAGGGAATCACGTTTGAGCATTTCCTTCAGGTTTGTGAAGTACTCTTCTCTCCTTGTATGTTTTTTTGTAAACATTTAATCCTTGGTGAATAATCGCGCCTTCTCTGTCACTCAGATTTTGAAAGGTGTGGAGATCGAGTCGAAGATGTACATCCGCTTTCTGTATGTGGACACGACACCGATGAGCTGTGGAAAGTAAACAATTTCAACTTGAGAACACAAAAGCTCGTCGTTATTGCTGCCAAAGTTAGTGCTGTCCACAGCACTCTGTACTCGTTTAACCTTTCTGTTTCCTCTTAAAGCATCTCCAAACTTCCAGTACTGCTGCGTGAGGGACACCTGAACGGGTAGAACAGGATGTGTGGCATTTCTATGAACATTTTTTAACTGACGTACGTGTGACATGCATGCAGGTGTTAAGTGAAAGAATTGCACATGGCTGAAAGAGGAGACGGTTTATTAATCCCTTTGGCCTTATCTATTTTGGGCGCCTTTGAGTATAGGTTAAATTCTGCACCCAGTTACCACTTAATAAACTGTATTAGTAACACACACACACACACACACACACACACACACACATAACATCGCCATGGCAGCATTTATATACTATCTTGGTCCAATTTTAAAAGTTACACAAAAATTTCAAAATGTTCACACAATTTTCAACTTCCACAGTCAAGACGTGGTTAGTGTTTGACGGTTGTTTCTTTAGTTTGGAGCTACAAGGCTAATGTTCAGTAGATAACACGTAATGGAAGCCTATCTCACTTAAAACCTGTTCTATAAATAGCTGACTCAAACCACACCCAATTCTTCAAATGGCAATGAGACAGTGAGGGGAAATAAGTATTTATTCCTCTTAGCAAATCATCTTCAATTCTCCAAGGTTACAAGGGTCCCTCTGATGGACTTGCAGTTTCACAATTGTTCATAAATAGTCAATCGGATTCCAGGAGATTGGCTAGTTAAGTTATTTTGGCTGTATCTTGTCTTATTGAACCAATAACTAACCTCGATTCAGTTAGTTGCTGATAAGATTCATGTTTCCTTCAATGATATGTAATGCTCCAGTATGTGGCAGAGAAGCAGCCCCAGTATTGTGATGCTCCCACCACCGTGCTTCACTGTGTGCATGGTGTTCTTGGGATCATACATTTTTCTCCAAATATGATCAGCTGAATTATTGCCAGAGTTCTATTTTTGTTTCTTTTGTTCCACAAGACTTCTAATTTGTCTAAAGGCTCGTGCACACATTTTAGACACACCTCTCTGTGCTTCTTTTATAGCGCGTGAGTTTTGCATGATTGCAATGCAGTTCATTGCTCTGTGAAACTTGTTCCTGCTGCTTTCAGGTCGTCCTGCCGCTCTTTTCCAGTGACTCTTGGCTTCTCTCTTATCTTCCTTATCATAAGTCTGAGGTTGCATTGTGAGATCTTGCAGGCACACCTGTCTGGAGACAATTAGTTGTAGTTCCATGAATTAACGCAAATGGACATTATGAATTTTCAACGACCCCAAACATTGAACACCGTACATTTTTAAAATTCCAGAAGTATAACAGAGGACTACTATAACATTTGAACATTTTATTATGTTATTAACATACGTATATGTAATGTACGTGACTAAAAACCAAAGGAATATTCCTTGCACTGACTTACCAGTGTAGTGGGAAGTGTTGTGTCGTTATAGGAAAATAATCCACGCCAAAGTGGTGTGATTTGTGCGAGTTATACTCAACGCATGATTGTTCTCATGTACAGAAGCAGAGAAATTATGCACACACTCACACCCACAAATGTTTAGCGAGTTTATGCACAGCGATGTAAAACACACTGACGATCTCTGTCTTTCTTAAAGCTTTCTGCTGTTGTTGTGATTGTTGTCATGATCTGTGTCTGAAAAGGAAATTCTGACTTTACATTCAAAAAAATTTACTATCTACTAAATCCAGAAGACTGGTACGCAAAATACATCTTTTGGTAGGTTTGAAGGCAACATGAGAGGTTTTTAAAGTTCATACACTGCCTGTACTCAGAAAAACAGTTAGTGTTAGTGCTCAATAGTACATAAGTATCAGTTTGAGAGCCAATGCTGGTTTGTTTAGTGATGGTTGATTGGCGGGATAAATTGTCCTTTTTTGGATGAACTATGCTAATGCAGCAAGTCAGGATAGTGAAAAAGATTAAAATAGCACCTACTAATTTAAACGTGGCATGTCCGAATGTGACTCCCAGTTACAGTTCAAAAATATTAGCACACCACAACTGTGTCTTTTTTTTATCTTGATTTGTAAAATAAATGAATGAAATAAAAGAGGAGATTGTGAGTTTCTCTCATCACCCCATTTGTAAATCAAGCGATCCCGCATGGGGTCACGACCCCTAGTTTGGGAACCCCTGGTCTATGCTATGTCTCTGTAGCTTTGATTTGAGTGTTGTTTAATAATGTTTTCCCTGAGAACTTCAGGAAGCTCCTTCACCTTCAGCATGGTTGTTGCTTGTGTAAAATCTTCCCAACCAACGACAACGTCTGTTATAATGACACCAGGTGCAATTTACATTAGAACATTTTTCGCAGTATCTTAATTTATGTATTTTGCTGTAACTTCTACATATACTTTTTAATATAATCTCTGAATATTTTTCCCCCCATCAATTCTGTTTTTAAACATATCTTTTTATGCTTATGAATATATACTTATTTTGTTCATTTTTAAAAGTCTAAACACATTGTGTGTGTAAATTTGAAGTGGCTATACGCACTGGAAGTAAATTCACCAACAGAAACAAAAGTGTCTGAATACTTATTTCCACTCACTGTATACGACTTAAGGACCCTTTCATGCAAGGAATAAAACACGTACGGGTGTAGCATTATAGGGAAAAAAAATAAACTGGGTGATGTGATGTTTATAGTTTTCCTGTAACAGCATGTCCCGAAGTCATTCCACTTATACCACAATGCTGTTGAATTCTCAATTCTGATTGGTCAGTAGGTGTTGACTGATATTAAATATTACTTTTCTATAACAGTAGTTCCTGCTGCAAATCACAGGGTTATATTAATAATATTACATTATCATTTCTATAGCTGATGTAACTTAAATGATAACAGGAACTTGTTTTGTGGACGTTCCACAACACTGAATGTAACTATAACCTGATAAAAAGCATGCCATTTTGTTCTTTAAGTAATAAAGTAATGTAATCGTCTGCAAATTGCTGTGGTATAAAAGGGAGGAAAACACAGTGAGACATGCTGTTATAGGAAAATAATCAACTCTGAGGTGACAGCAGCAACTCTGCTTCATCACACCACCCTATCGTTGATCATTTTCCTATAACAGGACAGCCTGAGGCATTTTGGTATTTCTTTCCTCTAGGTTTCAGATCCCAAAGTTTAAAGGCTGATAATACCGTAAATCTTGGATAACAGTGTTCCACTTTGAAACTAAAATTGTATTTACAGACAGAGTAGTTGTATATAAGCATTACATGGCTTAACAAAGCAAGAATATAAAGATGTCTGTATATATTTCTGAAAAAGTTTTTGCATGAAACAGAATTCAGCTATTTAGTAAATAAATAAGCTTCAGAGCTCCAGTGCAAAATGAAATAATCAAGCGTCAGACATCATTTGGCTATGATTTGTGATCAGTGATTTGAGTTATCGTTTTAACTGTTCATCCAGACCCGATTTATAAGTTCTCCAACATGCAGGATGCAGTGTCAGGGTCAGTGCTCCCAGTGTGTGGGAAGAAACCGAGCTGCTAAAATTCCTCTCTCATTAGAGTTCCCCGCCCAAGTTAATGAGTCAGTGAGCTCGGTGTAAAAAAGGATGGAAAAAAAAAAAGAATCGGGGAGTTAGAGTCGAGCACAACAGCCAGTCTGTTCTCTAGCTATTATTATCAAATGACTCATGTTTACAGACCTGCCATTACATGTAATTAGTGCTGGAAGGTAAATGTTTTAGCAGCGGTACAGTGTTATCCAAAATGAGATTTAAAAAAAGTGGTCTTTATCTCTCTCTCTTTTTTTTTTTTTTTTTTTTTTTAAGCAAACATTTTGATCAAAACTGGTTCTGCAAAGTGACTTAACACTGTTATTAAATAAATATGTACCATGTAAAGCATTAAAGATTTTAAATTTTAAATTGAAATCATCACTGTAATCCTGTGAAAGATAAAGACTTAACATTGAAAGGACAACGTATACCAAAATATAATACAAAAAAAAAAAAAAGAAGGAAATCAATATCGTGGGAATCTTGTGTCTGTAAAAATAAATTGAATTAAAATATAAACATAAAACTAAGTCAAGAAAATAGTTAAAAAGTCTATAGAGGTATTTTCATAGTATAAAGTCAGATTTTAACTAGAGGAAAACTGGAAAGAATCTTCCAGGCTCTTTTAATGATCTCGCCCTGGTGCATTGTGGGTCAGAGCCCCGAGCCCTGAGGATCAGCGAGCGTGTCGTAAGGCATAGCCAGGCCGATGTTGTAGTTGTAGCCGCTCGTCTCGGTGTAGTCGGACCTGCAGATGGGCAGCACGTGTTCCTGGGAGGAGGAATCCATGGAGAAATCGTAGTAGCAGATCACCCCCCGGTGTCTGCACAGAGAATAACAAGAGCAGGAGCAGGGTTTAATGCCACACTGCTTCCCGTAACAGGGTTAAAGGAAGTCTATACGACTTACAGCTTTATCATAAATCAACAAATCTTCATTTACTTGCAATGTTCAGCTAGGAAACCTCATTTTTGAATCATTTTGTTAAAAAAAAAAAATCAGGGAGTCTGTATTTACAAAATTAAGTTCAATATGAAGTTTTATTATCATTTTATTTTTTCTTTTCCCTCTGTTATTTATTTATCTATTCATTCATATACAATACATAGCCATTAGTATTTTTAATGTATGAGGGTGAGTCAAATCACAACCTTAAAAGTGCAACATAAATTAGAATCGAATCGATTTCTCTTTCTAGAGGAATCCGGATAATCGTTATCACTGACATTAAACGAAATGGATTATGAATTATGTAGAAAGATTATAAACTCTTGTGACACCTATACTCCTGTTCCACCCATACTAAGCTCCTTTAATTCATTTGATTTGTTTAATTCTTGCTTATTTCCTGACCAATGATTTGTTGTTAAGACCATTAAAAGCTTAATATTTTGCCATTTTGTGATTTTGCCCAGAAGTGTATTTGCAGTAAAAACAATGCAAAATAAAAATATAAATGTATAAGATTTAGTCAAATAGAGTGAAATAGGTTTAAAAATTTTTAAAAATTGACTTTAAGATGGTGGAATGATATCAAAAAGACAAAATTTGATTCCAGTTGTCCTAAACAACATCAACAAGCGACAACACATAAGAAATGTTTGCAGTCTGAGGCGTCTCCTGTGTATTTATGACACAAAATATTATCCGGGTGAGACACACCTCCATCGGTTGTTAGGAACATTCGGAAAAACAAAACCATCTAGCTAGCACGAGTAGTAGAAAAATCCGTGTAGAGATGTTTTGTGCGCCAAAGCAGTAACCCATGAAAGTGGTGTGTGCTGCTGTGTATAGTGTGTTACTCTAACTCTAGCTGTGTTACCTGCGGTGAGCAGTGAGGTCATCGTCAGTGATGCATGCTCCACGTGGGTTCTTTTCATCAGGGATGTTGGCCGTCACCAGGGTGCTGCTGTTAAACCGTATGTGACGGACTGGGTGCCTACACACACACACACACACACACACACACACACACACACACACACACACACACATTACAGTTCTGCTTACAGGCTTCTTATTAACGCCAGGCAACAACTAGGCAACAACACCTTATGGTCAGTGAAGATTCGCAGTTGCACCAGTACAAAATCTTTCTAGGTTAGTTTGAACAAAAATTAACAGTTGTGCCGAGTAGCACAGGTTTAACATGGTCTTAAATTATAACGTAAAGCTTACTCCTAGCGTAAATAAAACAACTTGTTGATTCTGTTCATGTGCAGAGTAAACAGTGTGTGTTTATCGACTGTATATGCGTTTCGGATCATAAAGGATCACATTTTAAACTATAAATACGTTAGTTTTATATCAGGCAGAAGAACGAGATTATTAACAAACTACAAAAAGCTTTAAAGCATTTTATCATTAATGGTAAATGTTGTACTTTATTACTTTAGACTGAAATGCCAATTAATTTTGCTCCTGCTTCGTTATCTTTCGTTGCTGTGGTTGCATGAGATCCCAAGCAGAACACGTGCATATACAAGAGATGGATAATTTATTGTATTTGGATGTAAACAACAGTCCAGAGCACATCTCTACTTGAGACCAGTTATGGACTGGAGTGATGTAGCTGAGGTTGAGGAACTGTCATATTAGTAGTAAATACTGATACTGATTCATTTAATGGCATTATGTTCAACTGATATTAAATTGGCTACTTGTAGTAAATCAAATTCTCAGATTCTCTCACCTGTTGTGCATCTCCCAGAGTTTCGCCCCCATCCTCATTTCCCACACGCAGACCAATCCCTCTCCGCCTCCGCTCACGATCTTCCAATCGTCCGCCTGCACCGTGGTCACGCCCATGTGATGGGCATACAGCGATACCACCGAGGAGCCAGAACGCAGGTCAAACACTCGCACCCTGCGCAAGAGTAAAACAAAACACGAAGACGGATGGATGTACATCAATTACTGTGGAGACCTTAAATTCATTTCAAAAACAGTTCACCAGGTCACCCCACTCTTAATTTTCAAACCTTCAAAGTGTCTTTGTCAAGATTGAATTATTGGCTGCCACCCAAAGCAAACATAATAAGTGACCAAGAAAAAGGCACAAAGGATTTGGAAACCATCTGTGCCCACTGTTGCTTAATGGTACCGAAGGCAGCCAAGAGATAACCGCACATGGACACGCTCCTAATCACCGAAATCTAATTACGCTCAGACGAGTAAGCGCTTCATTCCAGTTTTAGGGATATTGAGCCTTTGATGCATGTCTAAGTATGATTTAATGTAGAAGACACTGCATTAAAGTGGACATTGTGTGGACAATGGAGTGTCTTTCTGGAGTTTTAATTTCACTGAGACACTCTTTGTCTCGCTCTCGTGAGTGAGTGAAACACAGTTCCTGGCAGTTCCTAACTTTCATTAATCTCATGCTGGAACGCGAGATGATTTCAGTGAGCTGTCGAGGAACACGTTTCCTTCAATAAATCAGAAATACGGGTTTCCAACAGGTCCTGTGCCAGCGACTCTGGAGAGAAACACCACAGATTTAAACACCGTGGACAGTTTGTTCCTAATATTCACTCACATCATATTATACTGTTCCGCTGAAGAAAGGACAAAGCATCAGCTATTTTCATCTTTTTTTTCCTTTCTGCCTCAAGATTCACATTTCAAATTTGCTCAGATTTTAGACATTTTATGAGTAATTATTATTATTTATTTTTAATTTGTATTCAATATTGATTTTTTTAGCTTTACCAATCCATTATTACTATTTAATCCTAAATACTTATTTATTTTAGAACTTCTATTACATTTTTATTTTCTCTATTTCCTGCTTTTTCCCTTGTGCTGTTTTTTTTCCTCTTTGAAACGCAATTGGAGCAGCATTTAAACATAAAAAGGGTGCTAAATTAATAAAGTTTGTTATTATTATTATTATTATTATTATTATTATTATTACAGTGCTTGGGAGTGGCTTTGAGGGAACAAATATCATATCTGTGAAGATTAACATATACCAAACTCACAGACTTTCTGAGAGGACTTTTTAAAGTCACAACAATGATTACGACACTGGAGTTGGTCGGTTATTAAATCCACAGTATGCACAGAAATATTACAGTGGAAACTGATCGTAATATCAATACTATATTGTCGTATTACCCATCCCGTGTTACAGTTCATTCTATTCTCCTATCAGCCCGTTCGCTCTCTTTTTCTTTCTTTCTTTCTCTCTCTCTCTCTCTCCCTCGAATTAATTGGAGAGAGGGATGAATGCATGCATCAGGGCCTGGCCTTTGGCCACTCTAATGGCCACCCAGACCTCAATTTCCTCCTTTTCCGCTCTAGGGGTTTGGACGGAGACAGTCTCTCTCTGGCACTCACACAGATCATTTTGTTGAGCTGTTCCATCACAGTGACAGACAAAAGGTAAGAGCCTCTTCCTCCCTCCCTCTCTCTCTCTCTCTCTCCTTATTGCAGATGTGCAGATCGAGAAAGCACTCTAAGGATGCGGTGATAATTAAAAGGGGCCACAGCTGGACCCCGCAACATGAGGCCCTCAACCCTTGGCTGTGTACTTAGCGCCTGAGTGAAAACGCAGCAGGAGTTTATCTACAAAGGCCCGCCAAGCTTTTCTTTACTTGCCAAATAGTGCCTCGGCTGTCCAGGCACGAGTGCAACTGAAAGCCTCTTTACTTGGCACAGCAACTCGGACTCTGAGAAGCAGGTTCCAGATGTGTTTAGAGGCTTGTTTTTTTTGTGAAGAATTCATGACCGATACACTGTCTCTCTCCTCCAGAAGTAGTTCTTTGTCTACTTAATCAATCTCCTTGGGGTGATGAGACTCAGATAATAACACCATCCTTTTATCTGCAGAGTTTTCAGCTGCTCTACCTCCTTAACGATAAGTGTCTGAGCCTTTCAAATCCTTTTTACACAGCAGTTTTCAAAGGTTAGCGCAAAAAAAAAAAAAAAAAAAAAAAAAAAAAACACGGACAATGACAAGATGGAGGCTTGTGCTTCATGAAGATTCTGAGAAAAAACCTTTCAAAAAAACTTGAACTGCAAAGTATAAAAATTACATATAAAAAAAATACAAAAGAATATCTGTTGTATTCATACAAATAAAATAATTTAATTAATATTTTAATAATAAATAATTAATATCATTAAAAGTTACACAATAATAGAAATGAATAGATTTTATGTATGATCAGGTTAGTCCGATATTGTGTTTTGTTGTTGCTATTTCCATTATTATATTTTAAATATTACGAGTTTCAGATGTTTACATGTTCAAATATTCACTGAATTTTCATAATATTGAAATATTTTAAGATACACACACATTATGTATCTATTCTTCACTTAAATAAAACTACTTTTTTAATAAACTACTATACATAGTATGTGCTTTCAAATTTTTCTCATTGGTTAACTTCCAGCAGATTTGATTTTTTTTTTTTTTTTTTTTTGTGGCGAAATCTCAGATTGCTTTCTCTTGAGCATCTAGTGCACTTACACTCACCATCCACTTTATTAGGAACACCTGTACACCTGCTCATTTATGCAGTTATCTAATCAGCCAATCATGTGGCATTATGCAGATACAGGTCAAGAGCTTCAGGTAATGTTTACATCAAACATCAGAATGACGAAAAAGTGTGATCTCCGTGACTCTGACCGTCGTATGATTGGTTGTGCCAGATGGGCTGGTTTGAGTCAGCAGCTGATGATCTCCTTAGACTTTCTCACACAACAATCTCTAGAGATTATAAAGAATGGTGCGAAAATGAAAAAAAAAAAGAAAACATCTTGTGTGAGGAGGGTCTGCAGGATGAAACACCTTGTTGACCAGACTGGTCTGAGCTAACAGGAAGTCTATAGTAACTCAAATAAACACTCTTTACAACCGTGGTGAGCAGAAAAGCAGAACACACAACACATCAAACATTGAGGTGGATGAGCTACAACAGCAGAAGACCACATCAGCTTCCAGGAACAGGAATCTGAGGCTATCACGGGCACAGACTCACCCAAACTGGACAGCTGAAGACTGGAAAACTATTATAAATATATTATTAATATATTAATATAGTATATTAAAACTATTATAAATATAGTCAGATATATAGCCTTTCCTAATGAAAGATTACAATAACCCAATTATAATATTAATATTTATACATTAATAAATAAATAAATATAATTAATTGAAGAGAGTTTTGCTCATTTTAAGCATTTATTTCTAGAAAGAAGCAAAATTATCTTAATATTTTAGAACCTAGAAATATAATATAAAGCAACAAAAACATAAATAACAAAATGTAAAACAACAAAATATAAATATGAGCAACAAAAATGCATTATGGTCAAAGGAATGGAATCTTTATAATTAATAATTTTTTAGTTTTCATAGTCTATGCAATATTCTGTTTGTGGGATTGTGTACAAGTGTATTATTATTATTATTATTATTATTATTATTATTATTATAGGCTCATTACATTCAAACTGAATACTAATGTATAATAATATATAATATATAACAAATTAGTTCAAATGCAACTTTTATAGAAATTTAGAAACACTGGTAGATGTGGAAATGCATTTGTGCTGTTGCCTATTTTGTAAGACTCAGGTGTTAGGAATACAAAAGAATCCATCAGGCACTACCGGACTCGAGATATGCTAATACGTATACTATAATAGGTTTATCCATTACCGCTGATAAAACAATTCAACAGCAGCTCCATATGCAAATGAGAACGCTGCTGCTAGGCTATTAATCCCCGCTTGTTTAAGACACTTACGGTCACTTGAAGCTTTCAGGGTGCCAGAGAGATAAGTGTGGGTGACAAAGTGCACGAGAGGTATTGTGTGTGTGTGAGTGCATGTGCGTGTGTGTGGGTGGGTGGGTGCATGTGCCTGTGTGTGTGTGTGTGTGTGTGTGTGTGTGTGCGCGTGCGCACATGCGACATACCGCCTGTCTTTGTTCCCGCACACCAGCAGATGTAGGGGTGCATCTCCCAGGCTGATGCAGGTGAAGTCTCCAGCCGAGTTCCCCAACACCAGCTCAGCCTGGCCAGTCTCCAGGCTGTACACCCGAACCTGAGGACAGAGGAATACGCTGCATGGTGAGAACTGAAAGATAAGTGATGAAGAAAGACAAAAACTGATGAGAGAAAGGTGTGATCGAAGATAGAGAGTCTTTGATGATGGCAGCTCTCCATCTCCGGCACCTGTTCGTGCTGCAGAGACCTCACACTTGCGTTCATCACTGACAAGTGACTGGTCTGTCTCAACACAGATCTCTGCCCTCTCGATTTCACAATTTGCATGCTATTAAAAAAAAAAAAAAAAAAAAAAAAAAAACTTTAGCTTTACTAAAAGGATAGAAAAAGCGCTCAACTTAAAGGAATGGACTTTGGACTTCTGATTGGAAGGTCGTGATTTCAAATCCCAGCACCGCCAAGCTGCCAGTGCTGGACCCTTGAGCAAGGCCCTTAACCCTCAACTGCTCAGTTGTATAAATGAGATAATTGTAAGTCGCTCTGGATAAGGGCGTCTGCCAGAAGCCGTAAATGAAATGTAAACGAATGCAGTCAAAAATCATTAACCGGCTGTTTTTTTAATCTTATTGGCTAAGATTTTATTGACTTTTTTGAATTGCATGGTTAAATAAAAAATGATGGCACTATATGTCAAGGTTCGTATGTTTTTATTATGTAAGGAATTAATGACCATGGGGCATGCTGTTCTGTTATAAACTTGAATAACAGCACATCCTTGAGTGTTTTATTCCTTTTATAGCACAGCAATTTGCCAATGATTACAACTTTTTATTTATTCAAGAACCATAGATTGTTTTTTTAATCCATTTATAGTTACATTAATGTTTCACACACATTTCCACAATGAGCTAGTTCCTATTATATATATATAATCACATATAACAGCTATGAACAGTTGTTCCCTCACTTTCTCTTGAAGTTAAAAAGACCTTAAAAATGTAGCTGTTAAAAAACAAATTCTCTGTCCCTAGGCTTTGCTGTGGCAAATTTTTTTTTAAGGATCAGCTTTACCTCTGACAATTACAAAATGCTGACACTGGAGGCTCCTTACAGGACAGTAATCACCAACCATGTTTCTGGAGCTCTCTAGACTTTCACTTCCTGTAGCAGTCCAACATTCTCATTCCTAATCCAACACCGAGTAATCAAGTAGATCTCTGGGATCTCTGGTTGGTGATTACGGCTTTAACTCTATTTAATATACTGCAATCTAGGTAAGAGATTAAAATTATTAAGTAGCAAGTGTACAAGCAGTTATTATTGTTCCACACTTATTACTGTTGCCCCAATGAGAACTGGCTTCAGCCATCACTCGGAGATTACTTGCCAAAACGTTTGCTACAAAAAAATTGTTGAATAAAACAAATCCGATGCTGACAGCTGGATGAAAAAGAGCTCCAACCAGCTGGCAACGTGGCTGCTCCAAAATTGGCAAATTGATGGTTGCAGCTACCAGCTAAACACTGCAAAGGGAAAAAAAGGAAGGAGAATAGCCAAATTGGACATGAATAATTGAACCGACAGATAAAGAAATCAAACAAAAGCAAGGCAAGCGAAGAGAGAGCTGCATGATGTAAGTTTTGTGAAGGTGCCACATGTTTAGTGGCACCAGGACGGGCCAGACACTGTTAATTGAGCGCTGCCCTCCAGTGAGCCAAAACCTCAGCAAGATGCGAAACATGACAAGCGAATGGATTTGAGGAAAGGAAAAAAAGGGACTCGGGTTTCTTTGTTCTGCAGAAGGGTAGTGGGTCGTTTTTGCGAACATGGAGAACAGTGTAAGCGATGTGCCCTTGATTGATGGAGACAAAGACAAAGATTGTATTGTCATGCATATTAATTCATTAATTATACTAAAATGCACTGTGAAATGCTGTAATTAATTTATGCTCAAGTGTTTAGGGAAACTGCTTCAATGCTTGCGTGCTATGTGCTACTCGTGCCTGCTCTTTGAACCTAGATGGAGACTCAACCATTCCATTATAGCCAAGCACTATAAAGACACAGAGACAAGGATTGTATTCTCGTGCATTAATTTGCTAAGATGTAACAAGAAAGGCTGCGATTAATTTATTCACAAGTGTTCAGAGAGATTGCGTCGCTGCGGATGTGAGCGCGCGTGTGTTATACACCACTCACGCCTCTTAAATGAGCCTAAATGGATACCAAATTATTTGATTGTATTTATGCCTCCTTATTTTAAAGACCTAAATGCAAATGTAGCAGGGATTCTCATGAATAAGCTCCTCTACCTCTCTCAATTTCAGCACCTAATGGTGCAATACGACGCTGCGTTTTCGCCAGACTGTGTGCTAAATGTGAAAGTGGCGCCTCTGGGTATGCCAGCATGAGCTGGGTGCATGGCGCATTTGTGGCTGGCTTCATGTGTGTAAGTGCGTAAATGTTCCAGAAACACAACATGGTTCACACACACTCACGGAAAAATAGAAGACACCCAGTACCTGTAGTCCTGCTAAAAAACAAATCTGATATTTTAACACAACAAAGAAAAAAAATATATAATATTAGCGTACTGTGCAGCGGACAGCAAAGAGATGTGAACTAGAGGTTAATAAAAAAGTATCAAGGGACAAATTATCTGGTACTACAGTCACCCCATGGACACATAATTATGCATCATCCCAAGAGAGTGTGTTTTACATAACGTTACTATTGCATCATGAAAGCTAAGATGTGCTAACGTTACTAATAAGAAAATCCTTGCAGGCAGAGCGGGAAAAAAAAACAGAATTTTATCACATAAACACAATGTCGTTTGTGCGCCAAGCAACAGGAAGAAAACAGCGAGGCAAAATTTCAGTGTGAGCACTATTTAATAATCAACAGCTCCTACATTTTTTAAAGAACAATAAGACTTTTTTAAAGATTTCACAAGTCAATCTTCATTGAGATAAAGTCGACAAAAAAGTAAAAGCAACCACTACCAGAAGGAAATGTGTCCTTTCCCCTTCAGTGAATTGGATTTTTCCATCAGGTCAATTTTCATCGCATTTGGTCTGCCCGCTGCTGCAGCAGACGTATCATGATAGCAAGGGGTCGAAAGTAATAAATGCTACAGCTACACCATGTTGGCACCTCTGAAAATGTCACCATTATGTTGACAGGATACCAACGGTAGTGTTTTCACACTAGGCATTTTTTCCTCAACCGCTAACACGCTAACAAGAAATAAGAAATTCTCTGCTTTTAACAAGCCAAAACAACATGGACTAGGCCTGTGAGATCGTGTTCAATATGCCATCGTCCTATTGTGCCTTCTAACTATCGTTGGTATCGCCTGTAGTTTTGAAGGCCAGACGTGTCATTTACACATGAAACTTTACAGCGAAAAAAAAATACTGGAAGATAGTTGCAAGTCAGCTGTAGCTACTAAGAATGTGTCGATAGGAATCTATCGGCAATTCCCAATACGATCGTAAAAGCCTAAAATGGAGGACGAAGTGCCTATGAAAATGAGTCTTGCTGTATATTAGGAATAAAACACTTCGAGATATGCTGTTGTAGAAAAGTAATTAACTTCAGGGTGGAAAAAGTAACCCCCCCCCTTGTGTCAAGCCACAACACACCACCCCATCTTTATTCTTATTTGCCTATAGCAGTATGCCCTGTAGTTTCATTCCTTTCTTATTACATTATTTTTTAAACGGTATTTGATTAATGAAGCAATCTGACTAAGTACTTTAATGGTTATTATGCATTTTCTATTATTTGCCATTATTAATTCCCAATACCATGCTAACATTTGAGTATCACTATCGTTATCGAGGCATAAATTTTTGCCGTTTTGACAACACTAAACCAAAGACACTTTTGAAAGTGTGAATTTTTTCACCAACAACGGAGTGAACTCTGGATGCCTCCTTCCTTTCATTAACAAGTTTTAATGAGTCATATGCCTGCTCGTTAAGGAACACAGAAACACCTCAGATTTGCCAGTGTGTGTGCTGGCAACTCTAACTTCCCCTCGCGCAGTATGAAAACCCCGTCAACACATGACTGCGATGGCAGACATGACAATGACATGCAGGCAGAAAAGGTGCTAATCATGAATTGGCAAAATGGAGGGATGTCAAGGATGGTAACTTGAATGTGTTACAGCGGCAGTGAGCTATGAACTTTCGCTGTATGAAAGGTATAGTTTTTAGAGTTCTTTAGTATAGACTCTGAACTGTTTTATTTCAGACACTCCAATATATATATATTACTTCCTAAACCTCCCATTCTTCCTTTCAGGGGATATAGTCATGTCCTCATTGTTTTACCAAAAAAAAAATTGGAGGAATACTGAATTCTCACATAACGCAAATCATTATTAGCACTGGTCCTTGGTAAAGAGCTAAGATTTTTGCTAAATTAACAAGTCATTACAATGTCAGTATATGTGCTGAATGCTGTGTAGGATACAAAGCCTGTCAACAGCACATATGACTGAAAGACTCTGCAGTCCCCTCAATCATTCCATGGACTACTGCTGTTAAAAGGAGAATCCATTACTTAATAGAAGGGTCTTCAATGCAAAGGACCAGTGTGGCTACAGGTTTTTATTCAAGCCAAACAGGACCCACAGCTGATTCCACAAGTTTAGTGAGGTGAGCTTGAATTTCAACTTACTATTAGTCATGGCTTCTGTTTAGCTGGAATGAAACCAGCCCTTAAGACCATATAAGATCAAAGACCACTGGGCCAGGCAATGGACCACGTGATGTGCTAGGTGATCGGGCAGGGAATTTGCCAGGTGATCAATCAGGCAAAGGTCCAGGTGATGGGCCAGTGGATGGGCCAGTGGATGGGCCAAGTGACCAGCCGGGGAACAGACCAGGTGAAAGGCCAAGTGGAAGGGCCAGTGGAAGGGGCCAAATGAAGGTTCTAGGCAATGGGCCAGGTGATTAGCCAGGGAATGGGCGAGGCCATGGCCCAGGAAAAGGGCCAGGTCAACAGCCAGGGGATGTGCCAGGTGAAAGACCAGGTGATGGGGCCAGGCATCTGGCCAAGCAAAGGGCCAAGGCAAGGTTTCCCAATTCCTGTCTCAGAGGGCTTTAGTCCACCACAGTCTGGTGATCTCCCTACTAGAAGACATTTGTTTTAACTCATCAGTTAATTACCAGGCTTAGTAGATGTAGTCCAGAAGGGAACTCACTGGCAAGACCCAGCATGTTTTGCAATTAAAAATAAATCTGACAGTCACTCTTTAAAAAACCTATTGGTGCTGACAGTCAAAGTAAAAAAAAAAAAAAAGTATGCTGTATAAAAGTATTGCCTCAATTTAAAGGCAACACATGCAATGCCTTCTGTAAGTACCTGGATGGAGATTAAGTCTTTCTTGTTTGGTTCTGTACTCTAGCACATGAAAGTGGGTCTGTGACATTAAATGTGGATTACGGTGTCCCCATTTCAGGAGACCTCAGGTAGACAAATTAAACTGCTAGTGTAACCTGGCTATATCAGCAAGGAGCCCTATGTTAAGTTAATCGGAAATACCAGATGTCCACGAGGTGATCAATTTATGCACGTGTGAGAAGCAAAGCCAGTCTATACCGCATACTGCCGAAAGACACTGGAAGACAGTGGTTACAGTGGTTAACTGCTATCAGGAACCTGAATTTCGTTGAAAACACACCAAACCTGTAATGCAGCCATTGTCAGTTCTGCTTGTTTCAGTGGCTTCAAGGTTTTCATCTTTGCAGCTCAGTGGGGTTCAGGGTGGGTGATGGTCTTGGCCACTCACATCAAAAGTGAGCCATTTTTTGGCTCTGAGAAACTACAATTGTTTTGAGCACAGTGTGTAATTTTTTTGCAGTGTGAAGTGCAGTCCACTGTATTTTTTAAGGGGTTCAGCCGGAACTCTCAGCCGGTTGTTAAGATGATTTTGTTCACTTCAGAGTTCATCCTGAACTGAAGTCACATCAATAACAAAGACAAGTGGTTCAATTTTACCCCTCCTAACCGGCAAGGATGGTGAGAATCACCTGAAAAGTTTCGTGTGCATGTGCACATGTATGCCAAGAGCTTCAACAAAGTCGCAAAAAGTGATATATCATGCAGTATTTGCTACTGCTGTCATATATTGAAATTTCTTTATGTCTGGACCTTTCTACTTCTTGCCTCGTACATACACCAGACCTTATGTACACGTTATAGTGCTATTCATTTGGCAGCTTGTGACTACAGGTACCCTGTCCTCCAAAGCTGCCCATAAACTCTTACCATCTCTTCTGCTGTTGTGAGTGTATTTTTATACAATACAAGAACTTTTCAATGATATTCTACACTTTGAATTGACTTTTTCTTATTGACATTGCTAACCTTACTAGCATCACTCACTGCACTTTTTGCTAGCTATCTTTGTAAACTTGTTCTGTGTTGTTGCTCAGTAGCAAGACTTACCTCTCATTCTCCCCGCTAGGTCAGGTTCTTCCTCAGCAATAACCTCTCACTGCTTAACGTCTAACCAAACAGAGAGCCTGTGGACGTTAACGTGGTTAAATGCTGTGCTGCAAACGTGGTTAAGCGGATTTTCCTTACCAATGCTCATTGTTGAGTCTGATAAGTCAGCTGGTTCCCTATTCCTCGCTGACTACCTGAATAACAGGCCCTGGATAGCATGGTTAAATGTATTTTCACCAATTTTCACCTTCTGTGGTTTAATCAAAACCCTAATGCAGTTCTACTTCACAATCTGCAGCAGTATAAAATACTAAAATAATTAATCATTTGAATAAGTTTTTAAGTAAACCTTCACAAATCTTTGAAGTAATTAAAAACAGCAAAAGTAATTCTGAAAAAAAAAGTACAGCCCTTATAATTATACTGGAATTGAGATAGGATTCACAGAGATACTTGACAAGAAAACACCGAAGGTAAAAACCAAGCTAAAAATTATTCATCGTTCTGCCTCTCTGAGCAAAAAGCTGTTAGAGGGTGACATATTCCTCCCCTGACATCATTTAGCTGGAACGGGGCTTTGAGAAATTGTTCTGTCACTCAAAGATTCGGCGTTTGCTTCTCTGTGGTTTTGTAGCCCGTCTCGCTAATGAGAGTGTTTAAATGGTGGTGATGTCAGCGGGGAAGCAGAGCCAAGCTATTGTCTAATACAGAGGGACACCATCTGCACACATCCATCATGCACTCATCTAATTACTATCAACAGTCACCCTGCTTTACACTTTACTCCATCTACTGTTCATTCCTCCGAGAGCTGGACCTGAGCTCAGGTGAGGATCTCTAAAGTCCAAACAGGTTTTTTTTTTTTTTTTTTTTAAAAACAGCATTCTTGGTGAAGTCTCTAGCGACATAAATATTTTATTTTAAAAGCTATACACATTGGACCAAAGTATTGTTAGGCTTTTTCACATGATGACTATGGTGACCAACACTGCTTCAAGTCTAATAAGTCCCCGGGGTTTTTGTGCTAATGTAACATATCAGTCTCTAATGTGTCTCAGTCACAGACTAGACAAATAAAGCTTTGTCTCTCTATATTGTCAAGACTGAAAACAAACAGAAGTCTCACAGGTGAAACTTTGGGACCCAGGGTTTGTACTAATTAGGTAAGTGGTCCTAAAGGAGAGGACCTATTTTTGAAAGGACCCCAAATGTACCACACCTGTTCATAACACATGTGCTCTGGGAGTGCGCATACACACATCATATCAAGAAATGTCATGTAATAAGGTTAATTACCAAAATGCATAGCCCAAAGATTATTATAAGACCAAACAAATCTGAAATTTTGGACTATTTGGAAAAGGAATGTCCTCAAGTTTCATTTCACTGGGCAAAATCTATAAAATATATAAATTTGAAAGATTAATTTTAAATCACTTAATGCCAAGTTCACGTTTCACACCAGATGATACAAAAGCACATCTGTAACATTCATTCAACCTAAAACAACCCGTGACAGTATTTCTGTTGCTTTAATTTTTTTTCCTTTAACGTTTTGTAGGCATGCTAATTTGCTGAAACAACAACCTGGAAAAAACACTAGGGGGAAAAAACACACACAAACACTGACCACACTGCTGTCTTACTGACCACACAGAGAACAATGTGAACATTGTGAACAATGTGAAAGCCACTTTCTAATGAAAATATATAAATAAATATAAAACACATCGTTTCATTTCGAATAATCCGATCGGCTGAGCCGGGTTCAAAGCCGTTTTAAAACTACACACATGTCCATGGAATGTTACTTTGGCCGTTATGTTGCTTAGCAACAAAAGCATACACTGCCTTCGACTAAAGCTCGTAACTCGTAATTTCTGATCTCTGACTGGGGGAAAAACAAAAACAACAAAGAAAAGCCACTTTATCTCAAAACTCTCAGAAACTACTCAGAAAGTCAGGAAAGGCTCCTCAACGCCGAGTTCAGCAAATGACATCATGCCAACATGGCCTCTCACACCGTCAACGATAAATACATCACTTCACTACTTCTAAAAAGACTTAACAGTAGAAGTTAGCTCTTTCAGCATTGACACAGATTTAGTTGGTTAAATCTATAACGTGGTTATAATCTATAAATCTAGATTTAGTTAGTGCGTTTTTTTTTTTAACATGCCAAGCTCAAAATTTCCGTAATTCCGTAATATAAATTAAGTCAAATGCAGAATTACTGTTACCAGACTACATTTCATGTCAGAACAATTTTTTTTATTGCAAATGTTATTAATAAAATTAATTATTCATCAAACACTGGATTTTATCATTGTTTTTGTTGCTGTTTTATCGAGGGTATGCGTTACAATGATTGTAATACTCCACTTTGTTTCATGCCTAAGAACACCTTTACATGAGATAAAATCACTGTAACACATGATCTTTCGTGGCTAATGCTTCCTCAACTCCGAGTTCCTCCGAGTTCAGCAAGTGACATCAAATCAACATGGCCGCTCACAGCATCTGTAGTAAACGAAGTCACACTTCTTACCTTTAAATGAGTTATACTGTATATACAAGTATTAGCTTTAGATCAATCAACATACAGAGACATTCGCTTGTTACACCTAGAACACTGACTTTACAGTTCATTGTATATACAAAAAGATCTATCTATATCTAGAGAGAGAGAGAGAGAGAGAGAGATAAATAGATATATATTCGTAGCTCGAATGCATGAAGGATGAAAATAATATAATTCCAAGCTCCGACTTCCCACTTCTGAGTTAAGTCGAATGCAGCTTCATTGTTTTAGTTGGGCTTGGTTTGACTTTGCCACTCACGTATACACAGAAACAAGTCTGCTGTACTAATTCTCATGGCTTCTATTTGTGCTAGCTTGAGCATATGTTTTCCAAAGAGACTAAAAAGCACTGGATAATGATGTCTGCTAACTGCTGTAAATGTAAACCTAAGAAAACCTGTGTTTATTCTGTATCTCAAAGACTAGCATTGCGATAATAATTAACAAACGACACATTGTGCAGGATTTTTGTCAGAATGATGAGCTTATTGGCTGATTCACAATAAGCTCTTCATCATGTGAACACGCTGATTATGACATGGGTCAATAATCTGCAGGTCTGGACTTTGTGACTGTGACTTTTCAATGGTAGTCTATGAATAAATCATCTGTACGCATTACACATACAAGCCTACAATGAGCATATGTTTGCCCTCTGACCTTGTTACCGCCATCGTTCATGCCCCAGCCGCAGCTCTTCACCCCCACGGCAGCTCGGCATGCGCTCACATCCAGGCAGGTAACAGGGTGGCCATATACAGAGTGAAGCACTCTGGCTCCTTCCTCTTCATCACTTTCTTCCTCTCTCTCACTTGGATCCAGCAGATACACACTCTCACCAGCCCAGGCTGAAACCAGTGGGCTCTCCCGCTTTCCTGGAACCACCATCACTCCGTCCACCTAAACATCCAGACAAATAAATATTTTGATGACCTCTGATACCCTATAAGCTCTTTTTTCCAATGCTGTTGTTGGCAATGAGTGCGCTTTAAGACCAACGTAATGGCTAATTATTTGCTACATATTGTACAATATAGTAATATAATAATAATAATATAAAATAAAACATAAAAACGCTGCACCAACCAGAAGTGCGGGTTATTTCACCGTATATTCTAATATATTAATTATACCACAGCGCTATTAAATTCTTAAACCTGATGCGTCAGGAGTTGTTGATTAATTTTCTATAACAACAGGTTAATGTTAATGCACTCGTTCTAATATGTTACCGTTTCTATGGTAACAACAGGGACATGTGCGGCGGACGCTCCACATAAACAGATTAAGGAGACGTCTATTTAACATTTTTGGGAGGAGTCTCTAGTGTCAGAGCTTTGTAACAGTCAGAGGTAAAGCTGTAACGTCACATTTTCTGACGTGGGAAAGGACACAGGATGTCTACGCTTTGCAGTTTCTTAGTTACATGACAAGCTGTGTTTTCTTAGATTAACTTCGAGAGAGAGGGAAAAAATAGAGGATGGTGCAGGAATGAATGCTTATAGCTGCTAAAACGTAAGTGGTAACAGGAACTGACTTGTTCTGCAGAAATTCAACAACATTAAATGCAACTACAAATGGATAAAATATACGACATGTCATCATTAATTTATTTATTTATTTATTTGGCAAATAGCTGTGGTAATAAAGGAATACAACACAGAACATGGTGTTAGATGCTTGATTTGGATTGGTTTCCTTCTAGGTGGCACTGCGTATTCACTTACAGGTTTAGCCAACTGGGTGAGACACACGGTCCTCCAGTAGCCCCGATCATCTGGAGTGTCCACTCGCACCTCCGACCCAGACGCAGAGGTCACGACTGGAGCATCAGCGCACAGATCGAGGGCACACACCCGCTGCAGGTGCTGATAGTGATGGATTGGCTCTACACCAGATTCAGTGCTCCAAACATCCACACACCCTAAACATTCAGAAATATTTCAGACAGGAACTGTGATGAGAAACAAATGGACTGACTAAACGAAAACTCAAACCTCTCACCATTCTCATAGGCAGCGCAGGCCACAGTGTCGGTGACTCGTACCAGACTAACGTGTGGCAATGGGGTCTCGGCTCTGGTGCTGTGGGCAGGCTGCAGATTCAAAGCACCCGAGTCCCAGTGGAGAGTGTCCCACAGTCGCACGTCACCTGAGGTATACCTGGGGAAATTGTCTAATATTAGAAACGCTGAGTACTGCCAGCACAACACATATTTCTGTAGTAGGGTAGGAATGTAATGCAATATGAGTACATTTTTTTAAATGAACAAATAAACGAATTCAAGGGAGCGAGCTGTCAGATATGAAGTTCACAAAAAAAAAAGACCACATTCATTAACATGAGCGATGCCCTTTCTGCATCCTTAGTAACCGCCTGGTGGTTTAATTAACTCTCACAGTACACTGGCATTCCACTCCATCATCAAGATGGAAATCGGCTCATCAGATATCATTTTCAATCAGTATAAACAAATGGATTATTTTATCGCCGCAAGTCTGTTATAAGATTAGTCAGGACACTGTTGGGTTTCTGTGTGTAGAGTATCGTGACTCGTGTATCGTGTATAGCTACTGGTGAGCAGGGTGATGGGAAAGGGGAGGGGTGTGAGCTCCCTGCTGGGCAAATAACTCACACCTCTCCACAATAACATTGGTACAGAGATAAAACGGACAGCACAACTAAAGCTTTTTTAATAGTGAAACACCGTATAAAATTACAATAAAATTATTGTTACAATAAAATTATAACATTTAAACCTAGTTCCCGCTTAAAACTAATTCGTAAAGCCCTAAGTGTCTACTTTCATATTAACCATTAACCATTACTATGGAGTGTGACAACACAAATAAATTCAATGTTGAACACGGGAACCCCAAAACAAGAGGAAATTCCATTTTTTGGCCTCTGGTTAAAAAAAAAAAAAAAAAAAAAAGAAATTAAATTAGGCTACAAGGTATTTGGGAAATAGAACTAAGCCCAGTCATTATAAATTATCAGGGGCAGATATGAACAAAAGTAATAACCGAGTAATCGGGATTAAAAACCAATCCATGCACGTCTCTAGTTCAGACCAATTATGAACTGGAGTGATGTAAATGAGTTTGAGGAACTGATAGTGCCATTGTGTTACACCCTACTCTAGAGAAAGCACAGAGTGTGATAATGTATAGTGTTAAGCCTGGGGTTATACTGCACGTTTACCCCTGATCATAACTGAGTCAAGAAGCGTGCAAGCTCTTTCTCCAAAAGCACTCTAGTACAAAATCTATCCTGACTAAAGTGGAATCTGACGGGAGACAAGCTACTGAATATGATATTTTAATTAATAATAATATAGGGTTAGACTAGAAGTGTAACGATGGGACAATTTGGATCGATACATTGATTTAAAAGGCAACGATTGAAATGAAATGAGGCAACAATCATAAGTTGTCTATTATTATAATATTATATTATAATAAATATGTCATTATCATTCTTGAATTAACAGTAGGCCTGCTCAAGATTCTGAACAAAGTGCCATATATTGATCAGTGGCTACTAAATCATATCATATTGTATCATATCTTATCATATCATATCGGAGCAGATTTGGTGGTGAAATATCGAATTGCTGCCTTAAGAATCTAAATCTTATTGCGTGGAAGCCTGAGGTTTACACCTCTAGTTTAGAAAGACAAGTTCTTACCTGGTTTAAATCTTACCTGCTAGCATCTTATTAATTCAATTCAATTCGATTTGTATAACTCTTAACAAGGGCCACTGTCACAAAGCAGCATTATTAACATTAGTTTCTTTACAAATACACTAAGTACAACATGGTGTCCCACAAGGTCCTGTATTTTTCTCTGTTTATTTCCAGCCCTTTATACTTGTAATTCACTAATGCTTTCTCTTGCTTACTCTATGCTGATGATACACAATTTAACACCAGCAATTCTGGAGGATTTACGTTTACACTGTACATCTGTATTCAAGAACTGCTGCTGTAATCATAAAGACATGTCCCAGGATTCTTGTTCACAATCTTATTTCTCGTGCACACACTTAGTACTGTTGATCTTTCCTCTTCTTATTTATAATCCCACTATCCAGTGACAGCTGGAAGAGTTCCCTTTTGAGTCCAGGTTTCTTCCTCACGTCGTCTCAGGGAAATGTCGCTGGCTAGTTAGAGATCTAAATCTAAATCAACATCTGGATTTCTGTAAAGCTGCTGCGGGACAATGTCTGCTGCTGAAAGTGCTCTACACATCAAATTGATTGGAAGTTACCAGTAAACTTTGTGTGTGTGTGAACAGACACTCACCCAGCAATGACCAGTCTTTCACAGGAACTGACGTCACACAACACTTTTCCTAGTTCATACTGCAGATGGCTGATTGAGCCGACTCGATTCTGTAGGATGTAGAAAAAACAAAGATAAAAGCTGTACAGATTTAAATCTAAATTTTAATTTATGGTAAGAGAGAGAAAAAAAAAACGCTTATTATCTTGACAACTTGCATTCATTGTGAAAGACATTTCTTATTCTGAGGGACTGTTCCAGCTACTTACCTTCCAGTTGTACTTTACATTTTTCTCAGTGTTAATGCAATCTCTCAGTGTGCTTTTCCAGCAGGGGGAGTCGGAGACGCTCGCCCCTCGGTGATACCCCTCCTCAAGGAACAACCTGTACCACAGGACCTCGTCCTCCGCTAACACTCTCCATGACTTACTCACCTGACGCACAGGACAGGAAATAGACTACATCATTTAATCATATTCGATTAAACTACATGATATTTCAGCTAGTTTATGGAAAAATTATATCTCATCGCTGCTGAATTCTTGAATCTGATTCATCAGAAGATGTTGATTTGTTTTCTATAACAGCAGCTCAGACATTAGTTCAGGTTATAATTCAAATAACTGTTTTATATAAACACGCTTGTTCTAATATGTGATCATTTTGAACATGCTGTAATAAGAAAATAATCGACTTAGTAATATAATCGAAGTAATAATCGAAATAATCGAAGCAGTAACCGTGTCAGCCTGCATCACACCATGCCATGGTGGATTATTTTCCTAGAACAGCAAACTCCTTACAAATAAGACATTAAAAACTGTGGACGTCTGTAAAAACCCTTGCTAGTCGACGAGCTGCCTTCAGTTATATAATGACATAAAGGTAATAAATGTGATTGGATAATCCATGACAGAAAATCTGCTCCAGGAGCCGCAATTAGAAACCTAGAGCAACTGAACGACGGCCAGTTGCATTGAAAGGTTCTGATTTCGATCAGAAATACTTCATAAAGTCTGCATCCGGACTGCGGTCTGCCAGCTGATGGCTCCTGGACTATATATTGTGATATTGTGAGGCATATTATCTGAACACCTAAATCAAAATAAAAGATGATCACCAGAAAAAAAAAAAGTCACCAGTGATGAAACAACCGATTACCTGAGCACATCGTCCCAGATCAGCTTTGTTCAGGAACTGGAAAATCTTCAGAGCCAGTTCATACGGCAGCTCAACGTCGAAGAAAGGGATTTCATTCACCTCGTTCTAAACAGGTCAGAATAAGGGAGAAAGAGATGATTCCCAGAATAAGGGAATAATCAACACTAACTTACTGCATCATCATTCACTGAGCAGACATTACATTTCCTTTTGCACCATTTCTAGATTCTCTGTAGAGCTCTCTGCCTAATTTGTCCCCTTTTTATAGTTGGTCAATAATAATGCTGTTATTTCAAACAAATATATAGAGAGTTTTGGTGTTTTTGTGCATTCTTGGTGTGTCTCTTTTATATTTTTACACTTATATATTTTTTTATTCTTTTTATATCTTTATATCTGCTGCTGTAACAATGCAAATTTCCCCACTGGGGGACAAATAAAAGATTATCTTATCTTGTCATATCTTATCCTTTATTTCAACACAGATTGCCTAGATTTATGTGTTGCAGGTGATTGTATAAAAAGCTAAATAAATAAAAATTAAAGAAAGAAGAAATCCTGCTATTTATAGTACGACTAACTTCCATTTTTTAAATATAAACAACGAATAAATAAAAATACAAAACCTCCACGAATGGCTTGTTTATAATTCGGACAAAATAAAAATAATAAAAAAAAAAAACAAAAAAACACACACATCATTTTTCACTGTTAAACTGCGACACCATGAGCGGATTTGCTCTCGGCTCTCTGTGATACTGACATTGAGCAGTATGTAAGATGTTTCATTGCAGACGTCTTTTCTCCTTTTCACTGTAACTACTCAATAATACATTCGAATATAAAACAGCGTGTGTGAATATCAGGACCCAGTGGCAGTTAAACTACATATATGTGATTTTGTATTTATTATTTATTTACACTTATATACACTTTTATATACATATGTATTTTTCCTTACAAGTGAAAATGGCATTAACATTGAATGAAAACGAAGTGATAGTGTTTCTCAGTACTCTCAGTGGCTCCTGAATTTTCAGACACCCTTTAGTAAATACACTGCAAATCAAAAATGTTAGCACCCTGTATTAACAGTTTTGGTTAAACGTCAGGAAATGGGTTCAATTAGAAAATATAATCAGGAAGTGCAAGTGTTACAAGTTAATTGAGAAATAATTGATTTATAAACATGATACATTAAACACAGCCGGGGGGTGTAAACTTTTGAACAGGATGATCAATTTAAATTGTTATTATTTTTGTTATTAATCTAGGAAATATGTAGCTTCTGAAGGACAGTACTAAATGGAAAAAAAAGAGCTTTAAACAAAATAAAGATAATTCACCCCGATCATCCTGTTCAAAAGTTTACACCCCCCGGCTCTTCATGTATCGTTTTGCCTTCTTGAGCATCAGTGAATGTTTGCAGTCCCTCAAAATACAGTATTAGGAATCAAGCGTATGTAAACTTTTGAACTGGTTCCTTTGTGTAAATTCAGTTATTATTGTGTCTTATGGACTATATGTAAACAACTGTTATGTGAAATAGCTTATTCAGAGCAGTACTAAATAAAGAACAAAATGCAATTCTTTTTTTTTTTTTTTTAATTATTATCATTTTGCAGATTCTGCAAGGCATATGTAACCTTATGACCACAACTGTAAAAATAAATAAATAAACAAACAAACAAATAAATAATAAAAAAAAAAAAAAAAAAAACAGCTAAAACCCCATAATTTCCACCTTGCTTTTCAACTCACCTAATGATGCCATCTATCTTATTGTCACCTTTACATTATAGCTTGCTATCCAGATTATATCAATTATAAAAACATGCCCATTTCTTTTTATTCATCTTTACTTTTAATATTTTTATTCATTAGTTTTTTCCTTTATTTACATTTTCATTACTATTTTATTTTTTTTATTTTTTTTTTTATTACAACATAGATTTATATTCTGAGATGTTTCTGAATGTGTCCCTGGATACCTGGAAAAGTGCTTATCAATAAAATACTTATTATTATTATCATTATTATTATTATTATTATTATCATCATTATTATTATTATTACTATTACTATTACTATTCAGGGTGTATATATATTCCTGCCTTTCTCGCAGTGTTCCCGGGATAGGCTCTGGACGCACCGAGACCCTGACCAGGATAAAGCGCTTACTGAATTTGAATGAATGATTAAAACCCTGTGCACATCTAGTGCTTTCATCTTCTAACACATCAGTTTTAACATCAAGGTGAGTTTGAGGATTGTGGGCAGGTGTGTGTGTGTGTGAGAGAGAAGTTTATTTAAGAAAAAAGAAAAAAAAAAAAAAAAAGACTGGAACTCCAGGCAGGACAAGAGTTTTTTTTTTTTTTTTTTTTAATGTCCTGAACCTACCAGATCCTGAATAAACTGGTCGATGAGTGTAAGATGAGCTGTGCTGTGAGTGTGTGGAGCTGAGAGGAGCTGCTGCTGCTCATCTCCCCGCACACAGCGCCGCTTCCTCCGCACTCTCTCCTCCTCCATCCTGGCCAGCAGGGGGCTGCTCCTTCCATCCAGCAAACCCTCTGCGATGGACACGTACTGAGGCTGATCTTCACAGCCCTCCTCACGACGTTTCGAGCCTTCAGCATCTCTGGCTTTCTCCTCAGGTGTCCCAGCATGGCCGCGTCTCTGCTCAGCAGTTCCACCCGCTTTACTGCAGTGTCCCAAATAAGCCACAGCACTGTCGTTTTTTACCTTAGTCTTTTTCTCCAGTTCCTGTTTCCACCGCTTTCGAAAGTCCAAAAGCTCGTCTTCACCCTCCATCTCATATTAAACCGCTTTCCAATATTTCATTCGAAATATTTATCCCTCTTTAAACGATTCCTTTTACTGTAGATCCGGAGCAAAACAAACTTCGCGGTCCGAACGCGAAATAGTCTCGGCTGGGTTACGCGTTGTTACATTAAATGGTTCCGGGGGGGAGCGTCTGCGTCTGCGTCTGCAAATCACAAACTATTCACTACATAGTGCACTATTTTGTAGTTAAGTCCAAAAAAATAACGGAGAATACTGAGTGTGTCCATCAGTTGTATAGCTAGGTCTTGCTTTTACAACAGGGTGGCCAGGTTAGACACAATGACTTCATTAGGGGGCAATCTGAAGTCTAAAACACTAACACACAGCCAGTTACAATACGGCTCCCCCATCTCTGTATAGCCTGAACAGGATCCCCATTAGACATAAAAAGCCCTCCACTAAGCAACATTTGTTGTCTAGCAAGCTACAAAAAAGTCAGAGGTAACCTAACATTAGCCTACTTCTTATGAGGTATGCTAGAGTAGCTAATAACGAACTAAAGAAATACATGTCATGACTCCAACCAATAAATCACGTTAACGTAAAAAGTTTGACCAGTGTTTGCTCACCTGCTGGTGTCCAAGGACTCGAATCTGTGTGTGCAAGCTAAACTCACTTTAAACTAATTTTAAATGTACTTGTCCCTGCACAATATTACACTCAATGACAATCCAAGGTGTGCTGAAATGATTTTTTTTTCCCCAGGGATGTTGTAGTGGGTATTTGTTATTATCCAAACTAATAGTGACTGACTAAGCGAGAGTTACCAAGTCATTCAGTTTTGCATCATACGACCTTGGTAACAGTACTGACAATATTACTACTACTACTGCTACTACTACTACTACTACTAATAATAATAATAATAATAATAATAACAATAATAATAATGTCTTACTGAGGTGGCCAGAAGGGTTGCCATACCTCATGCTAAGGTGGCACTGGCCACCCCGTCTCTCCACCCGTAGTGCTCATGAAATCCTCCGATGCAACACAACACATTAGTGTCACAGACTGTAATTCCATCCAGATGTGTATGGTCCAAGTGATGGATTTTTTAGCCCGTACAGAATACCCATGCACTTTTGGATGTTGGTAGGAATAGTGAGTCAGACCTCATTTCTAAGACAGGGTATTTAAGGAAATCCAAGTTGAATCTCAGTGAGCAGAAAAACTTTAAAAGATCTGAAAAATTAGGATTTTATAAGACATGCTGCTTCTGGCAAAAGTGAACATTATTAATAAGTCTTTTCGAGGTCACTACTGTATAAGATGCACAAGATTTTGAACTCATTTTGGGTAACAGAAGGACTTGTTTATGGGCAATGTAAGATAAAATGGAAGTGCCATAAAGTGCACCAGTAACCATGTCTTTTAACAGGAAAATTGTGGCACAGTAGTGGAAGTCCATGGATGCCTCGGCTCAGTTGCTAACTTGGATCCTATGGATTTTCCACCTATCAAACATGCAAGGGTTGCATCTGGGAATTTGCCAAGTATCAAATCTCAAGTATGAAACTTGAGATCTGATACTTGGCATGGCCAAGTTTGTGTTAGGTCTGTGTTCTTGTTCGGAAACTGTCTGTAAACTGTTTGCTAGTACGTTGTGCTATAAAATAGCATGTGTACTGTAAATACACTCATCTTTGAGGTGAAAAGAGCATGGGCATTATTTTAAAAAAAAAAAAAAAAGAAAGAAAGAAAAAGTTTTGAACTATGAAGCATGCACAATAAGGATTCACTTGTGTGATCAATGACAAACCAGGCGTGCGTTTTCAGATACGGATAAAGCTTACCTGAACAACAAACAACTCAACAATAGACGTACGTTATGTACTAGCCTATTTTGCGAGCGTTTCCCAAATCAGAGATTTAACAAAAACAACTCCTAAGTACTACTTTGCTGACTCCACAGAGCCCGAGTCAGCAGTCAAGCAATCGATTCACAGTCCAGAGGTACAGTTAATAGATGAATCAGTGATTTAAACAGCATAAATAGACACTGATAGACAGTATTAATAAATAGTGGACGATAGATAAATAATTTACAACAGAAAATATGTTTGTCTGGAAGAAATAGAACAAGTTATATCATATTGTAAATTGCAGGGCATGCACAGGAAAAAAAGAAAAAGAGTGAAACTATAAGGAAAAGTAATATTAATATTAAAAATATTCTTATTTGGTTGTTAAAATCATCATTGTATGATGAGCTGTTTATTAAAACCCCTCTCTGGTGTAGATACAATGAACGTGAAATAGCACTTGACCTCAAATCACATCTCGTAGAGATCGATTACTCCTGTACGCTTCATTTAGACTTAATGAATCATATCTCAAGTTCATTTACATCACCTTGATCCTGTTGTAGGTATTTGAAACTACACATATATCACACTGTACTTGGAATTTTACAGAAGATGTGACGGCATTATAAATATTGTTTGTCTGCCTGTTTATTGTGCACCAAAGAGTGGATCAAATAATCAAAGACTAAGAGTTTACATATCACGTTAACGAAAGGTTTTGGGAAACACTCGTTAATTAAAGAAGATTTTCTGTAATGGTAAAACAATCCTTTTATATATTCTTAGGCCCTATTCTTTTTTCTCTTTGTCTTAAGATAAGGTAAGATAAGCTTTACTGATCCTAGAGGAACTTCTTGTGCCAGATTGCTCAAGACAGAAACAGTGGGATGAAAAATGTTCATAACGTCACTGACACTCCTGTACATTACAGCAGTCATAAACCTTGTAATTAATAATTTTGAAATATGAATACTCAGAATTTTTACAAGCATTTTTTTTACTTTTTTACTTAAAATGTAAAGTCTAATATGAATCCTTGATTAACTGAGTTGACAGAGTAATCAGTCAAAGATCCTGATTTCCTATTTTGCAGTTACTAGATGTAAATGTACAGTACTTCACTGTAAATATGTTTTTAAGTTATTAACTGTAAATGTACAGTACTTTACTATAAACATGTTTTGTTAATTATTAACTGTAAATGTACAGTACTTTATTGTAAATGTTTTAAAATTATTAACAGTAAATTTGCAGTACATTACTATAAATGTTTTGTTAAATTATTTGCTGTAAATGTACAGTACTTTAATTATGTATTTAAAATATTAACAGTAAATGTGCAGTACTGTACTGTAACTGGTTTTTTTTTTGTATCTGCAGTACTTTATTGTAAATATGGTTTAAGTTATTTGCTGTAAATCTGCAGTACTTTATTGTAAATATGGTTCAGGTTATTTGCTGTAAATCTGCAGTACTTTATTGTAAATATGGTTCAGGTTATTTGCTGTAAATCTGCAGTACTTTATTGTAAATATGGTTTAAGTTATTTGCTGTAAATCTGCAGTACTTTATTGTAAATATGGTTCAGGTTATTTGCTGTAAATCTGCAGTACTTTATTGTAAATATGGTTCAGGTTATTTGCTGTAAATCTGCAGTACTTTATTGTAAATATGGTTCAGGTTATTTGCTGTAAATCTGCAGTACTTTATTGTAAATATGGTTCAGGTTATTTGCTGTAAATCTGCAGTACTTTATTGTAAATATGGTTCAGGTTATTTGCTGTAAATCTGCAGTACTTTATTGTAAATATGGTTTAAGTTATTTGCTGTAAATCTGCAGTACTTTATTGTAAATATGGTTCAGGTTATTTGCTGTAAATCTGCAGTACTTTATTGTAAATATGGTTCAGGTTATTTGCTGTAAATCTGCAGTACTTTATTGTAAATATGGTTCAGGTTATTTGCTGTAAATCTGCAGTACTTTATTGTAAATATGGTTCAGGTTATTTGCTGTAAATCTGCAGTACTTTATTGTAAATATGGTTCAGGTTATTTGCTGTAAATCTGCAGTACTTTATTGTAAATATGGTTCAGGTTATTTGCTGTAAATCTGCAGTACTCTACAGGCAGCTCTGTCAGTGATGATAACTGAAACACAGGCGCAGACTATGAGTGAGGGGACTTGAAGAGTTAACTATTACCGCTCTCTTTTGGGAGTAGATGATGTAAACCCTAAACCATGTGACACTTTTAATAAATAATAGCGCACACGCGAAACAAACACACACACACACACACACACCCCCAGAGACAGAGCATCACGGACAGGTGCAGATCCACAAACACAGCGCGTGAGTGTAAAGTAAGTGAGCGTGCTTACCGGGAGGATGTGCCGTCTGATATGGCTGATCACTTCTGCCGCGCGCGCGCGCCCGCGCCCGCGCCGACTCAATCCGTGCGCGCGGGCATGCTCCACACGGTGTCTCGCGCTCCGCCTGCGCAGAATCGGCGATGAGCTGCAGACAGCGTGGGCTGCGAAGAACAACGCAAGAGCCGCGCGTCTCACCGCCGACAGGAGCAGCGACGCCTGGCTCTGTGGCACGCACATGATCTGCGCGGCGATGCATGTGACAGGGATCGTGCTGCTGCTCATGGGAGAGTGCGCGAGACAGGTGAGCCGTCAGCACGAGGGGTAAGAGCCATGTGTTTTTCGGGGGAAAAAAATAATAATAACGCAAAAATTAAAAAAATAAATAAATAAATAAATAAAAAAAGGATGGCGATAAATAGCGCCACGACTACACTTTCTGAGAATATCATCATGCACTCCATTATTACACAAATGTTTAGTTTTTATCTTTTTATTTTTACCTTGACGGGGAAAAAAAATCACTTTCATTTCACTTGAGTGCACGTGCACAAACAAAACCTTGTTTAAGCGCATTTCATACGTGCCATCATGTAAATGACGTGAGGAATGTGTGTAAAAGCTGGACGTGAAAATTAAACAGTCAGGTGTAGAAAGAACGAATCACGTGCAAAGAAATGAAACATGTGGGGGAAAGTGACGTGGAAGAATAAAAACACACGTGTGAAAATGTGTAAAAAAAAACAAACAAAAAAAACACGTGAAGTGTCTAAAAACGACGTGTAAAATTCCCTCGTGAGGGAGTGTGAGTGACTTTTCTGGAAGGGTTTAAAGAATGTGTAAATAAAATTAAAATAAAGATTTAAGTGTAGAAGTATAAGTTTAAATAAATAATTTTTAAAAAAGGTTCTAAAATATGTTTAAAACTGTACATGTGCCAAAAAAAACTGTAAATAAAGTGTAAATAAAATAAAATAGAGCTGTAAGTGTGGAAATATGTGTAAATAAAATGTTCTATTTACACTGTTCAGTTGTTTTTCTTGTACATGTAGAGTTTTGAAGTGTAAATAAAATAAAATAGAGACGTAAAGTGTAGAAATATAAGTGTAAATAAAAAATGAAAAATATCTGTAAAACTTTACATGTGCAAAAAAAAAAAACACAATTGAACAGTGTAAATAAAGTGTAAATGAAATAAAATAGAGATGTAAGTGTGCAAACATGTAAAAGTGTGAAAAGTATGTATAATATGTTTAAAACTCTACATGTGCAACTTAACAGTGTAAAGAAAATAAACTAGAGATGTAAGTGTAGAAGTGTAAGTGTAAATAAAAATGAAAAAATATCCTAAAAACTTTACATGTGCCAAAAAAACAACGGAACAGTGTAAATAAAATAATCTAAAATAAAATACAGATCTATGTGTCAAATGTAAATAAATATAAAAATGTTCTAAAATATTCTTTAAAAACTGTAATTTCTTTGATTTCAGTTTTTTATTATTATTTTTGTCTTTATTCTTCTCTGTTTAACACAAGCACAGAAAAAAACCCGATTATTTATTTATTTTGGTAAACCAACTTCAACAAAGCTAAGTGATCATGTGAGGAGAAAAAAAAAAAATGTGACAAATGTTCAAGGTTGAGGCGGAAATTTTTTTTTCCTTTAACGAGAATGGCATGGAAATTTAACTGACCAAATGAAGAGACTAATATTAAATCATAACTAATATGCATTATTAGGATAAAACGTGTCAAACGGCAGATGTCAGTGGCAGGTATAAGTTAGTCTAGGCTTCCTGAATGAGAAATGAGAATAAATGTAATAAGGAAAAAAATGATTACGTTATGTTCCTGGTCTACTTCTAGGAATTAAAGCTTATGTTTATGTGGAAGCGACACGAGGACGTACTGAAATAAAAATATTTCCAGATTATTATAACAGATGAATGTAATAGTCTGTCGTTCTCTGTGCTGCAGGTGGGATTCAGACGTGAGGAGAGTGACGCATCTTCACTTCCACAAGCAGTCCTCGTCCCTGGATATGTCTTTTTGTCCTCATGTGTACTTTACTGGTGTTTGGTGAAGTGTTATTGGTCATACCATCACATCCACACTTTCATCTCATCCCACTCTCCCCCTCTCGGACGAGCGCTGCGCCGTTGCAGCACGTGATTAGCGAACCCTCTGGCTTGCACCAGCTGTGAAATGATGTCATTTGGTGCGCGATTGTTTTGGTACGAGGCGTTCAGGTCAAACGTAGTCAAACCAACCGCTGTGTCTCCGGGGACGCCGACAATACTGCGATGAGGTCACTGTCCCCTGACGGTGGAGGGGAAAATTATTTACAGTCGTCGCAATAGGAGTGTGAAACTCGCTGACTACAAAACTGATTTCTATTCATTGCTAAAAAAAAATATATTCAAAAGTATAAAATTCTAAAATGTATACGTGATGAGTCTTCAGAGGAAGAGCTCTTTACCAAAATGTCCTCTGCATATTGCACTGTAACTTTACTAATAAGCTACAAACAAGTCAGGAATTCCCTTCTTTCCTTCTTTCTTAATTTACATTATTCTTTTTCTTTCTTTTCTCTTTCTCTCTCTCTCTCTTTCTTTCTTAATTCAGATTTATTTCTCTTTCACTCACTCACTTTCTGCCTTATCCTGATCAGGGTCACAACTGTGATTTCTTTCTCTCTTTCTTTCTCTCTTTCTCCTTGTTCATTTTTTTCTCTCATATTTTTCCTCTTTTTTCATTCTGTTTTTTTCTTTCTTCAGTTTAAGGACTTTGTTTTTTTCTTAATTCAGATTTATCTGACAATTCAGATTTATCTCACTCACTTTCTGCCTTATCCTGATCAGGGTCACATTATGATTTCTTTCTTTCTTTCTTTCTTAATTCAGATTTATTTCTCTCTCTCTCACTCACTTTCTGCCTTATCCTGATCAGGGTCACAATAATGATTTCTTTCTTTTTTTAGTTTAGAATTTCTTTCTTACTTTCTTTCTTTCTCTTTGACTTTCTTTCTGTATTCATTCATTAAATTCATTCATTCATTAATTCATTCATTAATTCATTTATTTAAGTATTTAAGTATTTATTCATGTGTTTATTTAAGTGTTTATTTAAGTATTTATTTCTGTGTTTGTTTCGATTTAGGTAATTTCCTTATTCCTTCTGTTCCTTTGTGTCTTTCTTTGGATTTAGACAGTTGCCTTTTTCCTTTCCGTGTTAGTTTCTTTGTTTTCTTTCTTTCTGATCCGAGGCTCTTTATGATGATGTATATTTGTACGCTAGAACTTTCTGAGCTGTATTTTGACCTACAGTAGGTATTTCTGAATCAAGACAAATCTTTTCTAGAGCTTTTTATAAAGGGCTTTGACTTGATGGTTGCTCGCAGTGTTAACGTAGAAAAAACGTCCGCACGAACTCAAAAACAGCATAATGTGAATCCAATGTTTACAACAGCTACAGTCTTTTATACACACTGGATTAAGAACCTAGCTCGCGTTACTATGTGTTTTTATTCAACGTGATTTACCTCTGCTATTTTGATATTGTGATTTTCTGTGATCTCTGACAATAAAAGGCTTTTGACTTGAGCAGAAGGGAAGAATTTTACTGATTTTCTTTTTTTGTAATGAAAGAGGCTTTTAATCGAGTAAGTAAAAATGAAAGTACAGTCATAGATCATCATGCATTAGAATATTATTGAACAGATTTAGCATTTTTGATGGCTATGAGATAACGTATGCTGCTATGGAGAAACAGTAGAGGGCAACACTGCATAACTGACAAGGCTTTTCCGTTCTCAGAAATGTTGTTTTATATCAGAGATACTCTTAATAAGTGCTGATGCAGTGGAACAGAGCAAAGTTAACGCCAATGGATGGAAAAAAAAGATTGAGTCTGTGCTACGAGTTGGGACGGGAAGGCTTTGCGCAGCTCGATGCAACTTTTCCATTTCTACAGCCTACAATATGATTTTCTCCAGTGTGACCACAGATCTTATCATTTTTATCTCGTCTGAATGGAAATACTGATACTGTCGATATCTAGGAATTGATTATTCCCCCCCACCCCCACAGGGCTTTAATGGGAGTTTAACATCATATCTTATCAGTAGATCTGAAAGTGCGCAGATGTGGTGCCATCCTTCCAGCTGCGTGGCGTTTCCACGACGACCGCACGGCACAGCGGACAGGTCCGTTCCCGGTCGAACCACAGCCACAGACAGTCCTCACAGAACACATGCTGAAGGACAAAGACAAAAATAAAAATAAATAAATAAATAAATAACAAAACAAAAAGCATTAGAGTCACAATATTTCCGCAGACTTAGATCCATTGGTTAAACATTTTGTAAACATTCTAAAATAAACTGTATAATATATAATAATAATATATTATATATACTATTATATATAATATATATTTCCACTATAAATCACATACATGCTATGCAGATAAGAGAAAGGAAAAAAAGTTTAAATGAAAATAAAAGAAACTGCATAGTGTTTATACTAATGTGTCAGCCCCGGCATATTTCTCCCAGCATGCTTTGCGGGGCCCTCACCTGACAGAGCAGAGCGATTGGCTCTCTGAATTCAGCCTGGCAGATTGCACACACATCGCCTGCCTCACTGCACTGCTGCGTGCTGGCCCTCATACCGTAACTCTGTGTTAAACACACACACACACACACACACAGAGCTAAAGCCATAATCATTACGGAAATGTAAGTTTATTTTTTTAAAAAAAAGGTGATATGTCATCAAGTAGAGTTGAATTTTCAGTCATTTAAGCAATAACAAGAGCATGAGCAAGAGTGCAGTTTTACTGGATATCGGCACGGCTGTGATTTGGCTGTAGGCACGAGGCCACAGGGTGAGTGTCAGTACAATTACTTAGATTCAGCTGATATGTCAATATTGTTTTTCTATAAACAAGAAATTAATATCATGTAATTGATATTTCAGACACAATATGGCCAAATGTTCTGTATATACACTGATATTGCCTGCTTTCCTATAACAGCATGTCCTGAAGTGTTTTATTCCTCTTACACCACAGCAATTTGACAAAGATCACTACTTGACAATTGTATTATTGTCATTTCAATTCTATAGGTTAATGCAAGTATTGTACCATATACCTTACTTCACTTTGTAGAGATCGGAGGAAAACATGTCCGGAAAATACAGTAAACGTAGGGAGGGTAAGGAATTCCTGAGACACTTGTTATTACTATAGTACAGAATACTTGTAATAAATATCAAAGATGAAGAAAGGACTAACCTGCGAGCTACAGAGCACAACGAAGGCTTTTCGAATACCTGATATTCTTCCGCAGAGGTCAAATGACTGGAACAGAAAGAAAACAGAGAAGAAAGGATGGCCGTAAACGCACAGCTGATAGCTAGACATTTTTTGATTTGCTCAGCTGACTCCTACATAAGCCTCTGAGCCTGGATAAACCTATTCAGTGTATCACAGGAGTGTCATTTTCAGGTTATCGGGTGCCGCAGTGGCGTGCAACATCCCATGAAATGTCTAGTCTTTCCGAAAAAAATCTCACCATGTGTGAAATACGAATCAACAATCATTTAAGGGATGAAATGGCAACATCAGGAGACTCCTTACCTTGCACAGGCTATATATGATAATCAATGCTGCACCCAGGAAATAGCTGCTGGATGGATCCTCGCCCATGATGTACTTGTACCACATCTGGATGGGCACCAGAGCACGAAAGAGCTGACTGAACTCCTCGATAAGCAGATAGAGCTTTCCCTGTCAGCACACACACACACACACACATCATATAGGCAGATTACAGCTCTAAATATCATGTGTTATAGTCCAGATAACATGGTATGCTTTTATTGCCATTGTTGGCCAGAGGAGCAAATTGTGGTGAGCCATTCTTCTGATGTTTCATACACTCTGGAGCAAAGAAGAAGCATTGCAGATCATTAAAGCACTAAAACACTGACACGTCTGTGTGTAAAACACCTCGAGTGTAAAAAGTCTGGACCACCATGACACCTAAAAAAAAACCTTTAGCTTTTGACTATTTGAATATTGTGATACCCTGGTGAGTGGGAGGCAGGAACGAGAAAGAGTAATGCGATATTTATTCGGATTTTCTCCCCCTGTGCTTTGGCAGAGCACTCTCACGAAAATTAAACAAGTAGAACTCGACACCAACAGCATCTACGGGGATGCCTCCACAGCCAACAAATCTAGTCCTTGTTATTAATTTGTATGTCAGAAATACCCTTAAAAATACTTAAAACAGGAAGGAAGCTATTGAAGAAAAACTATTTCTGACATTTGACCTTGCTGTGACTTTGACCCTGTTTGAATCAATTCCAAACTCTAATCAGCTGATCTGTTACAATGATAATTCCATATAAATCTGACAAACATTCAACCACTCGTTCTTGTTCTCTCGTTATTGTGCTTAGGACAACCCCGAATCCCGGACAGACAGATGCCAATAATTGTAACTAGCCAAAAAATGGGCCCTAAGTTCCTGAACCTAAACTTGTAAGTAGCATCTCTGTGTAACAAACAGGAAGGAAGCTATTAAAGAAAAACTATTTCAGACGTTTGACCTTGCTGTGACCTTGATCCTGTTTGGATCAATTCCAAAATCAAGTCAGTTTCCAATCTGCTGGTAACTATGATAGTTCCTATAAATCCTACAAACATTCACGCTAACAGGAATCTCAGAGGAACACACAGACAACCCGAAAACATACTGCGTCTTCATGCCACTTTGAAAGGAAAAATCACACACAGACGCAGAAGGACACTGGCAGAGAAACTCTCAGCTCAGCACCAGCTCTCTCGTTCTAGCTTTTCAGCAACTCACTGCAAGACATGCAGTATATAAATAAACCATAGTTGATCACACACAGGTGTAGGCCTTCATTCATTACCCGCTCATTCTCTGCTACTGCTCCATCCATTCACAGCTGGCCCTCGTCCATGGCCTCACAGAGATAAATACATTTTTGTCCATTGTTGAATTTTAAATTGGATTTAGAATTCAACAACCCCATCTTCCATGACTAATCCCAGCCAATAATCACAAAGGGGTTTAGGCCTGAGATCATTGTTGAGTTAGTTTACTTTTAATGCCAGCTTGTTTCTTTTTCTTGGAAAGCTGCACTGCTTCTGGGATCGCCTGGTCCAGCGGGATTTGCTGGAAGTGTCCGAGGCTTCCAAGCCAGTCCAGAGATAATTTGTGCAGCACTTGCCTCCAAATTGGTTTAGCTGACTCCATGAATGTCAAAAAGTGTTTGTACCTTTTGATCAAAGGTAACCAAGCTAGCTTCAGTATGACCAAGTAAGACTGTTCCCTTTATGAGTGTTATTTGTTATGTCTAATCTCTGAATGTTGTTTGCGATAAGTCTTGCCTTATAATTATAATTTTTTGTTTAACCAGGGTAGTCACATATAAGGCATTATAATTATATAATTATAATGCCTTATATGTGACTACCCTGGTTAAACAAAAAGATTCGGAATACAACAAAAACATAACACAGTTTGGTAGTCCTGCTACGTGCCTTTGTGCTGCCATGTTTTTTTTTTTTCTTTTTAAAAAACTCAAGGATCCTACTGAACAAGCCACAACTGATTCATCTAAAGCTCAGGAATGACTGACCAGAAGAGATCCAAGACCTAACAAGTCCAAAATCACTGCGGGGAAGCACAATGGCCTATCTAAAATTCCATTTTCACAGCTAATTCCATCCAAAGTTGGCGAAGAGTACCATCCACTTACCATCACTGACATCCCCTAAAAAACCCCCACACAAAACAGATGTTTCAAGCATGTTTCCAAAGACACAGGTTTTCAAAGTGTCTCCCAATGAAGAGCCAAAAAAGCGATGCCACAACAGCAGATCCAAGGTTTTCTTTTTTGTCCCCCCGCAGTGAAAAGCAATAACAGTATTGTCGTTAGTGTGAAACTGCCATCTTGATATTCTCCCCTCTTTGTAAACATTATCATAAGCAGGAATAACTGCAGGCACCTGTGCCCAAACACAGTAGGAAGTGCCAGTACTGTCAGACTGCAAGCTGTCCCTGTCCAAAACCAGAGAGAGAGAGAGAGAGAGAGAGAGAGAGAGAGAGAGAGACAGAGAGAGAGACAGAGAGAGAGACAGAGAGAGAGAAAACAGTTCCATTGAACTGTATTTGCCCATCCGTTTCCTGCAGGCAGCCCCAACTCCCGAGTGCTTTAAAAGAGCCTGTGGGTGGAAAAAAGCTTAACCTAAGCCTAAAATCTGGCAAGACACCAGCGCTCGGCGGTCTTCTGGCATGATGGGTAATTTAGCCACACTGCAAAGAAAACTGGCAGGAACACACTACAGCTGCTACCCAATTAAGAGTAAGGGTAGTAGATCAACCCTTTAGCCAATTTAGGACCAATTTACCCTCAAAGTATGAGAGAACAATTCTGATAAGAGGAAAACTTCTACCGATACATAACAAACAAATATCCACAGCAGAACTAGATTTTCAACTCATTTGATTTTACATACATTACATTCTAGTCTGAAGCATGTCCTGGAGGTTTTATTACATCTACGCTATCTGTATATATATTTTTAATTAATGTACCAACATTTTTTTTTTTTTATCATGTTTGAATGCTTTGCAACAAATCCATCGTATCGTAATTCCACATTTACACGATATAGTTTAGTTTAAAACATTGCACTCTTCATTGGATGGTCATTGGAAGCATAATGGCTCTAGGTGTATACTTGAAGAACCCACTCTGAACTGCTTACGATCCTAAAGGATTCTATAAGGCACTGAAGTAACTATCACTGAAACAAGAGCTGTGTCAACTTGAACATTAATGTTTTGAACTAAAGGGAAATGCAGTACCTCGCATCATTGAGCTGCAACAGAACAACCTCCACATGAGGAAAAGAAGCGAATTTTTGGCTTTGCACTTGCATCCAAATAGTGGGTTACTATTTATAATATTATAAATAATATAAATACTACTATATGAAATATATATTACATTATATTTAGTAATATTAAATTGATAAATTAAAATAATAATGAAAATGGAAAAAGTAGTGCAAAAAAAAAAGCTCTTTCATGGTTTTTATTGCTACACAAGGTAAAATCTTGTAACTTGCAATAGTACAAAATCAGACTAAATAAAAATCCGAAATGAAGCTGGTAGTAGCTTTGGGAATTTTTTGTTGCTTAATCTGTGTTAAGCTGTTGCTTAAACTAAAGTTACAGTACTTCTTCTAGTTTATATCAATGTCAGTGTACAACAAAATCATCAACTTTAGCTTATAAAAATGTTTAAAGTGCGTTCCAAATGACCCTTTTTCATTTTACACCTATGGAGGGGGAACCAGTTGTGGAACCTTTAGAGGGATTAAGGATGAGTTATGAACAATTAGATATGAATGGAACGCAGCCATAAACTGCAGCTCTCTCTGGTGGCTCCTCCCCTTTAGCTAGTTCATCGGTACGTTAATACACCATCAAAATATTAATACACTACATATTTGTAGTATTCCATTTGATACGCAGTTATAACTTTTTACGCCAAGGTTATTTGTTCTAATGGTTTTGAATATCAAAAATCCTTCTAGTTTTTATGTAGCTTAGTCTGAAGCCAAATTTGGTCTAGAATAAATGAAAATTGTGAGCTGTGCAAAAAAAAATTTATTTTTTTTTTTTTTTTTTGCAAAAAACTCAAAATGGAGGGAAATGACATCACAGGGTGCACTGAACTCGGCATGATCCAAGGATTTATGTGGAAAAGGAATACCGTTCCTTCATCAAATGATTCCCAAGTTGTTGGATCAATTATCTAAAATGTTTCCAAGGAGGTCCTAGATCTGAAGAAATAGTTTTTTTTCTACATCCCTTTTTCTACACAGCAAACATACCCTTCAGGATGCTATGTCTAAAAGTATAGCTTTTGCGTGTCTGATCGCTGCAACTACGATAGCGCACAAAACAAGAAGTATACACTACTTATACATTATACTTATTAATTCCCATGACCTTCTTGTAACTGCTGGACAAATGTGTGTACTGTAAAAATACTAACAAATGTGCAGAAATTAAAAAAAAAAACAGAAACACAGTTAAGTGCTTATAATAATAAACAGCTAGGGCTGGGCAACGATCACTGGAGTGATAAATTATGTCAGGATACACTTTTCTGACACTGTGCATCATTAGTACTATTATATCAGATCAACTGCAAGTAGCTGTTTTAATACGAAACTGTTCTGAATGTTCCTTTGTGTACTGTATAGTTTTTTTTGCAGTAAGATGATTGAAAGTACAATTTTGCAAAGCTTTTTAAAATGTATCAAAGTTTAGGAATGACGTTGTTGCAATATCGCTTATCTTTAAATCACAGGCCACTGGGAAAACACATAAATGGTTAAGTTAATAATAGTTTTGGGTGCTCAGTTTCTAGTTAAGAAGTTTCCTGAGACGGATGGAAGGGAATCTGTTCTGATCACAAATCCCTACTGAGAACCAAAAAAAATCGCTCGGCCACCGAACAAGCAGCTCCGGCACCAGCTCCAGCTCCATATGCATAATGACTGCTTGGATTTTCTCTGACAGCAATTAATCACCCTCGTTGGACGCGTGCTAGACGCCCGCCGGGGTCCCGCGACCTGCCCACGCAAGCAATTTATCTTAGCCAGAGTTTCATGCAAACTGTTTCCTCTCCGCTCAGACGAATTGAAACTGGACTTCCGCCAGGGGAGGGAAAAGCAGCGCCAGGGATGCGATTCAGCTCACTTCTGACAATAACAGCTACGCTTCTGTTCTAATAATAACCATAAAAGAAAACTTTATTAAAGAAGGACGGTAGGGCAAGCTAGGCTGAATCCCATGAGCAGGAAAGCCTGGGGTTCCATTAATCTTAATCCATGTAGGGCAGTACTTAATTTAAAACACTGATTAATCTTTTTTTTTCCTCATCAATTAACAAATTGTGGCTATAAAGTGCAGCCTGAAAAAAAAAAACACTCTCTAGTAAGGATTATTAGATTATTAGATGAATCACAAACTTTTGCACAAGCTTTGGATGAAAAAGAAATATTGGCTAGTGCTGTAAAATGAATTTTTATTTTCTTAAACGTTTACGGAAATATTAATGAATCTGTAATTGTATACTGCGACAGAGAAAGAGTGAACATTAGCAGAAGCACAATATGAGGTGTATATGTGGTGAAACCACAGGTGAAAACTGTGTCACTTTCTCGAGTAAAGAAAATTGTGAGAAAATAATTTTCGCAAACTTTCTCGGAAACATTTCGAAATTTTCGAAAGCTGTAATTTCTTCTTGCTGATATTTTTCGATTTTACACTTCCTATGCAATCCGTGTAAAAATACACCATCTTCAACTCTTCTTCATGCATTTGTTTCTATGTTAGCCAATCCCAGAATAGCTTCTTGTTCACTGTATATGCTCACTACATAGAATATAACATAATGCTATCATAGAGCCCATTATACACCCAATAGAAAGCAAATTGAAAGGCATACAAATACTCAAACTGTGAAATTCTGACTATTCTGACTGTCCCAATACAATCAAGTGCAAAAGTTTGCCCCCCCCCCTTTTTTTTTTTTTGTTATTTGAGAAAAGGAATTCCAAGATGTTGAAAATAAATTCTGTGTGTATCCCATAACAGTGCAACAATCCAAAATACAAGGCAAATTCAGGAACATTGTTTAAAAAGAACCAACAGTCTCTCAGTCTCCAGAACTAATTTGAGCAATGTCTGTTCAGTAAATATGAAATAAATCATCCACTAAATAAATGTGCTACTTGTGATAATGAATGAACAACTGTACTGATTAAATGTGTGTTTTCACCACTTTGTGTCCTGAGGGGATGCAAACTTTTGCACCCTAGATTTTGTCAAAAAGTAGTACTTTCATGATAGATTAAAAACTGTTGTGTGTTAAAAGCAGCTCCTAGCACTGCGTTGTGGAATTCTTGGTTCAGATTGGTCAGAAGGTGTTGATTAATTTTCTAAAACAGCAGCTCTGACTGTAACTCCGCCTGCAAGGCAAATCATAGGTTTATATCAATGCGCTCGTTTTAATACTTTATCGTTTCTGTAATAACAGCTCATTCACAGGGACTTGTATCGCAGACACTACATAAGCCAAGTCTAATAATAAACTCATTTTAAAAATATGTTATTTAAGAAAGAAAAATGTATAATCGTTGATGCTGAAGTTTTCAGTACAGAGATGGTTATTTATCATTAATGGAAGGAGTCTCTGCGCTTTCTGGTTTCTGAGTAACACGACAAACTTTTTTTCTGTGAGGCTGGTGAGGGAACAATGGTTTACAGCTGCTATCACATAAATGATAAAAGGAGCTAACTTGTATTGTAGATGCTCCACCAGTAACTATAGATGGATACAAATCATAACTTTTGTAATTTAATTAATACAAAATAAATATTCACTGACAAATTAGTGTGGTATAAGAGGAATAAAGAATTTCTGCTCTTATAGGAAATTAATCAACTTCAAAGTGGTGAGAGTAACTTCATGTCAGCCTTCATCACTTCACACACACCATTGTTGATTATTTTCCTATAACAGCATGCTCCCAAGTGTTTTATTCCACACCTAGTGGTCATACTAGAAAATAACATAGGTTTTATATTTTATATTATATATATATATATATATATATATATATATACACACACACACACACACACACACACACACACACATATATATACACACAGTACTGTGCAAAAGTCTTAGGCACCCTATTTTTTTAGTACAAACTTTGTTATAGATTTTTATTTGATGACTTCTACATTACTAATTCAGTACAAAAACATTGTAGTTTTCCAAACATTAGTTTTCCAGCACAAAATTAAATGTTACAGAAAAATGTTTGTATGTCAGTAAAGAAAGCAGCAGATTCCATAAGAGACACTTTTCAGACAAAAAACATAATGAAGGCTGCTGGGTTTTGCTGCAAAAATAAGATGCAAGTGTGACAGTCAAAGTCTCCAGAAGAACTGTGGCTGCTTCTGCAAGATGCTCAGTAACACTTACAGCTCATTTCCTTATAAAACTGCACACTGTACCTGAGACTACTATTTTTTTTTTTAAAGCGAAAGATCGTCACACCAAACATTGACTTTGTCTCATTTATTACTGTTTACTGCTCTTTATAGTATGTTCTAACGTAGAAACATTTCATTTCATTTCATTATTTTTGAAGGCATCTTCGCTCTGCAGCATCTCTTTGCATGTGCCTAAGACTTTTGCACAGTACTGTATTTTTATTTTTTTTTTAAAGAACACATCAAGGTACCCTGAATTAAATCATGAGGTGCCTAGAGATTCCTGCCTCTACGCTCCATTCACAAAGGTCAGGATACACGGGATCACACGCACCATGTGATAAAGGTAAAACCCGGACATGTATGGGCTTGTGTGTGTGTGTGTGTGTGTGTGTGTATTTATAGCCATGTTAATGATGATCACGGCCCAGTAATGAGGAAGAAAAGCTGACTGTGTGACCATGACCTCATTGCCTGACAGAGGGCCACCTGGGCATGGCACCGGAGATGGAAAGTGTGCATATGTCTGTGAACGTGTGTGTCATCAAAGAGGGAGATTGGAGCGTGGTGGTTACGAGGGGGGAAAATTCATTCAGGCTTCAACACAGCAAGCAAATGCTGCAATCATGACTGAGCTCCAGTGCGTGTGTATTGTGTTCCAAGGAGAGGTGACCTCACTCCTGTCCCTGAGGACCATGAGCTCAGTTACTGTGTGCCAAGAACACACACACACACACACAAGTAAGCCTTGACTAGCTTGTTTATCACCCAAGATGTGGGCATTTTTACCAATGCCAGAAACAAGACAAAAATATTGCTACATGGGAAAAAACTACTAAAAGCACACAATGCAGAAGTAAAGTTACTCTTACTCTGGATTTGAAAGCCAGGAGGATTTTGGGTAGGAAGAGAACGAGGCACTTGACAGCGATGGTGAAGTACTTGAGCACAAAGTCGGTGATTCCGACCACCCAGATCAGGTCGAAGAAATCATAACTGTTAATGTTCGGCTTGGCAAATATCAGACTGAGGGAGAGAAAGACACGAAAATACATTAATCACCACAGTCCGGGTTGCCAAATCCAGTGATGTAGGATCAATTATCTGATAACTAAAGCAATATCTGATCCAAAAAGTACACAGTGTGGAGGAAATGCAGACAGAAATGATGGTGCAGGTGTAGCACAGATATAACGATCCTTTAATGATGATAAAGGATGAAATATGCTGTAGATTAATTTTTTAAAAAAAAGTGTAAAGCAATAATTATATAAAAATCTAATACAAATATTTCTAACATTTTATGTATATATATATATATATATATATATATATATATATATATATATATATATATGTATATATATATATATCTGCATAAATGTGCATTATAGTGATATATTCATTATTGCTTAAAGATTCTGTTTTTATTACAAAAATATAGATATTAATAATTTAAAAAAGATTCCTTTTAGAATTTAAATATTATATAGTATAAACTATAAATCTATAAATTGTGACTGTAAAATAAATCTGTGTTCATAAAGAAGATCAGTATCTATTTACAGTTGTATGCAAAAGTTTTGGCACCTCTGGTTAAAGTACATGCTGCAAATTTATTTGTTTTAAATACAACTTCTGCATCAAACTGTTTTACAGAATAAAATTTTCTGCAAATATTAATGCATGCACAGTTACTTTACGGTATATGTATGCTACAGGGGCAGTTTTATATGAGAGTTTTCCTGGTCAATTCCCACACAATTCCCCTTTTCTTAATGACATTTCACACAGTAGAAAGTGAGCTAGAACCAGTTTGTTATCTTTTTATAGCCTTCCTCTGCTTTGTAAGCAACAGTTAGTTTCATATTCAGATCTTCAGTCAGCTGCTTAGAGGAACCCATGATTGATGAGTGATAGGGTTAGGGTTAGGGGGGTTAGGGTTAGAGTTACAATAACAACAATCGGAGAGTTTATTAGGTTCTGGATTTGTTTATTCCTAATGAAGATTTTTTTTAATAACTTGCTGCAGAGATTGTGTTTAATCAATAAATGTGTAATTTGGCCAGGGGTGCCCAAACTTTTGCATACAACGGAGTGTAAAGGGTAAACCAGGTAAATATAAAGATAAAAACAATTAGTATTAACTGCTGATATTAACTGTAATATATTGTGTGCCTTAAGATGTGTTTTTTTTCTTTGAGTTAGAGTTAAATATTTCTAATAAAATATAACATTTCTCCAGTGTGGTTGATTCTCTTCTCTGGCATTTAAACAAGAAGGAGACAAAGAAAAAGTGTGAAATGAAAGGGTGAGAAATGAGTGTGAAAAATGTGATGGAGAAAAAAAAAGTACTCACAAGATCTGTAGACATAAATGATCCTAAAGAAGGAAATGCAAGTACAACATAACACAACATAACATAACATAAATAAATAAATCAAAACCACAAAATAATGTCAGTCAAACTGGCGGATGCATGTTTGTGTGTGTGTGTGTGTGTGTGTGTGTGTAAAAGGCGTCGTAGGGAGGTCTCAAGAGACGCCTGATCACACCGACCTGTTGTGCAGCTCCTCAGCACTGAAGGTGTAATACACATACACAATGTTGCCTGCTAGAAACACCAGAATCCAAAGAGCGACAAAGATGGACCTCTCCTCCTGCAAAAGCAACAACAAGATGAGTGGATTAAGCTATGATTTTAATTATGTTACTCGCTGAATTGCGCAGATATTTAATTGAACCAGTCTAGGTCACTGATAAGGAAAAGGCGTCCTGAGGATGCACACTTACTCGTAGCGACACCTGGTGCTTTAGAGTTGAATTAGCAAAGGCGAATGTGCTGGCCATGCCAATGCACACAGCAATACCTGAGAAACACAGAACCATAACCTGAGTCACATGACTACACATTATTTAAAGCAAGAGACTGGCAGACAGAAATGCAGGAGTGGACAAATCATAAACTCATCACCTAGCCCAGGCTAGTATGTGCTACCCATTTGCTGTACTTTTTATCCATTTTTAGATACATTTAGTGTTGTGGAACATCCGCAAAACAAGTATCGCTTGCATTAAAGCAGCTACAAACAGTCATTCGCATCACCGTTTGCGTTCTGTCCCTTAAAGTTAATAAGACAATAAGACGCAGCTTGAAAGCACAAAGTTGGAACACGTACTGATTGTTACAAAGCACTGACACTGGAAACTCCTTCCATAAACTATAAATTCCATCAATCTCCTTACAGAAAACGACACATCAACATTCACACGTTTTTTTTTTTTTTTTTTTTTTGTTAACTGACAAAATGTTTATTATTCGTCCCAGATTATGTGGAGCATCCGCTTCGCTAAGTCCCACTGAATGAGCTGTTACTAAAGAAACGATAATGTATTAGAACGAGTGCAGCCGGGACTAGTGTCAGAGCTGCTGTTATAGAAAATTAATCAACACCTTCTGACCAATCAGATTCAAGAATGAAACCGGGTTGTGGTATAGCATTTAATAATTAGAATTTTGACTAAAAGTTTTTCATGATGAATTCAATATAAAGCCCTGGAAATAATATTATGGTATAGCTAATCTTCTTCTTCTTCTTTCGGCTTTTCCCTTCAGGGGTCGCCACAGCGAATCATCACTCTCCACCTGTCCCTATCTTCTGCATCCTCAACACTTGCACCCACTAGCTTCGTATCCTCATTTATTACCTCCATATACCTCCTCTTTGGCCTTCCTCTTCGCCTCCTGCCTGGAAGCTCCATGTCCAACATTCTCCTACCAATATACTCACTCTCCCTCCTCTGAACATGTCCAAACCATCTTAATCTGGCCTCCCTAACTTTGTCCCCCAAACGTCCAACATGAGCTGTCCCTCTCATGTACTCATTCCTAATCCTGTCTAACCTTGTCACTCCCAAAGAGAACTTCAACATCTTCAGCTCTGCTACCTCTAGCTCTGACTCCTGTCTCTTCCTCAGTGCCACTGTCTCTAAACCATACAGCATGGCCAGTCTCACCACTGTCTTGTACACCTTCCCCTTGAGTCTCGCTGATATTTTTCTATCACACAGAACTCCCGACACCTTTCTCCACCCATTCCAACCTGCCTGCACTCGCTTCTTTACCTCTCTCCCACACTCTCCATTACTCTGGACTGTTGACCCCAAGTACCTAAACTCCTGAACCTTCTTCACCTCTTCACCCTGTAATCTTACTGTTCCACTTCCCTCCCTTTCATTCACACACATGTACTCAGTCTTACTACGACTGACTTTCATTCCTCTTCTCTCCAACGCAAACCTCCACCTCTCCAGGTTTTCCTCCACCTGCTCCCTGCTCTCACTACAGATCACAATGTCATCCGCAAACATCATTGTGTAAGGAGACTCCTGTCTGACCTCCTCTGACAACTGGTCCATCACCATAGCAAACAGGAAGGGGCTCAGAGCCGATCCCTGATGCAGTCCCACCTCCACTTTGAACTCCTCTGTCTGACCTACAGCACACCTCACCACTGTCCTGCTCCTCTCATACATGTCCTGCACCACTCTGACATACTTCTCTGCTACTCCTAACTTCCTCATACAGTACCACAGCTCTTCTCTTGGCACCTTGTCATACGCCTTCTCCAAGTCTACAAACACAAAGTGCAACTCCCTCTGACCATCCCTATACTTCTCCATCAAAATTCTCAGAGCAAAAATTGCATCTGTTGTGCTCTTTCTGGGCATGAAGCCATACTGCTGCTCCCAAATTTCCACTAACTTCCTTAACCTAGCTTCCACTACTCTTTCCCATAGCTTCTTTGTATGGCTCATCAACTCTATCCCCGTATAGTTGCTGCAACTCTGCACGTCACCCTTATTCTAAAAGATCGGCACCAATACACTACTTCTCCATTCCTCAGGCATCTTCTCACTCTCTAAAACTCTGTTAAACAAACTAGTTAAAAATTCCACTGCTGCCTCTCCTAGACACTTCCAGACTTCCACCAGGATGTCGTCAGGACCAACTGCCTTACCACTTTTCATCCTCTTCAAAGCCTTCCTGACTTCATCCTTTCTAATCTACTTTCTGTTCCACAGAGGTCACCCCTTCTACTCTTTTTTCCCTCTCATTTTCTTCATTCATCAGCTCTTCAAAGTACTCCTTCCATCTCCTCTGTACACTCTCCTCACTTGTGAGCACCCTTCCATCTCTATCCTTAATAACTCTAACTTGCTGCACATCCTTCCCATCTCGATCCCTCTGCCTAGCTAACCTGTATAAGTCATTCTCTAGTGTCTAACCTAGTGTACAACTCGTCATATGCCTCCTGCTTGGCCTTAGACACCTCCCTCTTCACTCTACGCTGTAGCTCCTTGTATTCCTGTCTATACTCTTCAGTCCTGTCCATGTCCCACTTCTTCTTGGCTAACGTCTTCCACTGGATACTATCCTGAACTGCCTCATTCCACCACCAAGTCTCCTTATCTTCTTTCTTCCTTCCAGATGACACACCCAGCACCTTTCTTCCTGTCATCCTGATCACTTCTGCTGTAGTTTCCCAGTCATCTGGCAGCACTACCTGACCACCCAGAGCCTGCCTTAACTTCTGTCTAAAGTCCTCACAACATTCCTCCTTTTTCAGCTTCCATCACTTGGTTTTCTTCTCTATATCTATCTTTGACCCTTTCTTCTTACAGACCATCAAAGTCATCCTACACACCACCATCCTATGCTGTCTGGCTACACTCTCTCCCACTACCACTTTACAGTCACTAATCTCTTTCAGATTGCCTCTTCTACATAGGATGTAGTCTACCTGTGTGCTCCTACCTCCACTCTTGTAAGTCACTCTATGCCCCTCCCTTTTCTGAAAATAGGTGTTAACCACAGCCATGTCCAGCCTCTTAGCAAAGTCCACTACCATCTGTCCTTCAAGGTTCCTTTCCTTAACTCCAAACTTGCCCATCACCTCCTCATCACCTGTGTTCCCCTCACCAACATGTCCATTAAAATCTGCTCCTATCACCACTCTCTCACCCGTGGGAATACTCTCTATCACCTCATCTAATTCACTTCAGAATCTCTCTTTCTCCTCTAACTCACAACCTACCTGTGGGGCATAACCACTAACAACATTCAACATCACCCCTTCAATCTCTAACTTCAGACTCATCACCCTGTCGGTCACTCTCTTCACCTCCAGAACATTCCTCCCAAACTCCTCCTTCAAGACCACACCTACCCCATTTCTCTTACTATCCACACCATAATAAAACAGCATGAATCCTGCTCCTATACTACGAGCCTTGCTACCCTTCCACCTGGTCTCCTGTACACACAGTATATCCACCTTTTTTCTCTCCATCATATCAGCCAGCTCTCTACCTTTCCCTGTCATAGTACCAACATTCAGAGTTCCTATTCTCAGTCCTACACTCTTACCTTTCCTCTTCTCTCTCTGTCTACGCACTCTCCTCTCTCCTCTACTTCTTCGATCAACAGTAGCCCAATTTCCACTGGCGCCCTGTAGGTCACCGGTGCCGATGGCGGTCGTTGTTAACCCGGGCCTCGACCGATCCGGTATGGAATTCAGAGTACTGACGATTCGCATGTTTAAATTTGGCAATGTTTTACGCCGGATGCCCTTCCTGACGCAACCCTCTCTATTTATCCGGGCTTGGGACCGGCACAGACGTCACTGGACTGTGACCCCCATAGCTAGATTATTATGGTATAGCTAATATTGTGGAATAATTGGGAATAATTGTTCTCTTGACTCTACTGAACATTGCTTGTTCAGCAATATTCAGTAGAGTCAAGAGAACAATTGTTCTCACCGAGCTTGTGCTGGAAACAGACTTTAATGAGGAGGATGAGGATGAAGGGGAATCCTCTCTGCAGCCATGTGACCACAGCTTTCAGCTCAGACAGAGCAGGAGCCGGAGAAGACGCTTCATCTCCTAGGGGAAAAAAAAAAAAAAAGAATGAATTAAGTACCTCTGTGCATCATCTGGCAGGTAAAACTCAAGTCTTATAAATTGCGAACATCCTCCTCACCTCCATCGTCCCTGCTGCCCCGTCTCTCGGCCGAGGACGCTGAATGAAGCAGGGCGGACCGGTGCTGCCCCGACTGGTGGAAATGATGATGGTGGTGATGATGATGATGGTGCTGGGCAGGGCGAGGAAGAAACGCTGCATTCTCTGCCCGGTGAGAGCCTTCCTCCCTTGACGAAGTAGTCATCTGGATGAAGACCTCAGGAGGAGACCCAAGGACGAGTCCAGCAGCCTGGAAAGGGGCCGAGGTCACGGCACTGGCGGACACGCCCACCAGGCCTGAGAAGAGCTGCTGGGGCGAGGTGGGAGACTCGGGCTTCAAACAATCAAACACACCTCCTTCGTCCAGACTGCTCTCGGATCCGAGCGTTTGACTCCTGTTCCTAGGTTTATAAACAGAGAGTCTTGGCAAGATGAGGATGTAGTAAACCTAACTGAAATCACACTGTGTGTCATCTGTAATACGCAAATCAGCTCACAACACCTGACCACCGAAATCCCGCCGTCCTCATTCCCAGGAATTTTTCTTGATTCTTAATTCTAGATTTTTTTAACATTAAATATTTTTAAATGACTTTTTGCTCATTCTTTTGGTTGATTAAACTGTCCATTCTTCTTAGACTTTAAAAAAAATCTTAATTTTTAAATGTTAAAGTTTCTTTTTATTATTGATGCTGCTTATTATTTTCTGAATATGAACATTATTGTCATTGTACAAGTAAAAGTTACCCATCAAGCTATGTTACAAATATTAAATAACTAAAAAAAATGTCAATAGTCTGCAAACATATTTTGCACATATATATATATATATATATATATATATATATATATATATATTGTGCAATATGCAAGGTCATTTTTCGCAAATAAAAAAATAGTCTTTTGTACAGTATCTTTGACTGTTAAGAAGGAAAAATTATTATCATTGTTGTTAGTATTATTATTATTATTATTATTAGCAGTAGTAGTAATCGCTCAGTGTTTGCTGCTTTCTCATTAATATGACATTAAACATCGCTACAAAGTGGTGAGCGAGAAAAGAAGCTCTTGCTCATTCATTTTAGGAGCTGTCAGCGAACTCTGTCCATTTTTCCTTACATTTGAGATTGTTGAATTTTTTTTTTATCCTATTAAACTCCATTTTAACTGCACTAGCAATAACAACGTCTCCCTGCTAACTTCTCGCAGACAGCGCCAACCAAAACGTCAGCACCAGGATCACTAAACACATCATAAATATTTCTATATAAACATATTTTAATGTGTTTCATTGTAGAGTTGTACTTTAAGGTTCACTTAGGGAAAGATAGATAGTTTTATAAGATATTAAAGGAGAATGCAACATCACACAGGTAAAATAAGTATTGAATAATAGTACATGGACCATATGCGTGTGTGTGTGTGTGTGTGTGTGTGTGTACATTTTGCTGTACATTTTAGAAATCATAATCAGTCATAAGATTCAAGATTTTTATTTGTCACATACATAGTTATATGCAGTATGTAACTTGCAGTGAACTGAGAACCTGGCCTACTCCTCTATAGACTGTGCATAAACAATCATAAATTAATAAGAAATAAGAAATAATAAGAAATATAAAATATATGTACAGGATGAACTACATGTACAATATATGTAATGATGTCATTATTGATTTCTTGATCATTGATTAAAGGTCATAATTTGTCTGAAATTACATTTTACCTATCGAAGACCTTAACGTGTCTTAAAGTAAACGTCGACTCTGAAACACATTCAGCACTTTTACATTGAAACGTTATAGTATGTATAGCAGTTAGAAGAGTTGTGTGGTTGTTTACGTCAGTTGCAGTGTAAATCAGAGAAAATCAAACCTTTCAGGTGGCATGCCATCTGTGTTACTACTGTGGCGTCTCTGCATGGCGCCCACTGAGTCACCAGAAGCTCAGGAGCTGGAGAGAAACAAAATATTAGTAACTGATAATACAATCTGAGACACTGATTATGATTGATCAGTCAGATTTCATGCATGTAAGTGCTTGGGTAGCTGACAGAGTAATTGAGGTTCTATTGTTCTGCACATGTTTGTGGATTTAGAGGTCTAAAATAACAAATCTCAACTCATCAGATCATTTAAAAGGCTTTAAAATGAATGTGTTGGACCAGGAGATCATTCAACAGTGCAGCATCAACTCCCAGTCCAGCCCCTGTCATTCAAACCCAGGCTAGCAAGTAGCAACTGTGGCTAATAAAGTAAATACAAGGTGATTTCAGGCCTCCCAGATAACATTCTTGATCTTTATAACCATATAGATTATCAGACAAGATAACACACCATTACATGTTACTACAGACAGATTTATCTTACCGTTATCATGCTGTTTATGACAGATGATCCTTAACGACTATTGTTATTGCCTATAAATGGAGCTGGGAGTCGATCTCAAAAAAGAGTCGACTCTCCGATTCCAGGCATTAGAAATACGAAGCCGCTTCCGAAGCTTGAGAGTCGGTTCTACAGAGAATTTAGGCTCAAAGTCAAGTACAGAAGCAGCAAGCACATATTTGACCATTTAATCAATATTAGACAGGATATTTACAGGATATTTTACCTGTATTGCGTTTTAATTGTGGTTCTGTGAAGTATATAAATCATTGGAAAGATTCGAATCGATTCCTAACACCTTTGGAAACAGAATCAGATTCGGAGTCGACTCCCAAATTTCTAGGTCTCGAACAGCCCTAGAGATGAAATGAATCCCAAATAGCTTCCTAATTTTTCCTATATAAGGTACTAAGTGTAAAATATCATTTTATATGGCTAATATTGTGTGTTATATACCAAATATAAAGATATTCGTGTACCGGTTAGCGAGTTTCTAAACGCTACAAGGCGGGGCTTAAACGATTCCTGTTTCCGGAGGTAAGAGCTGCGGCTGACCAATCAGAATACGCTCTGATCCAACACTTCCGCATTCTGTAAAAAAAAAAATATATTTTGATGATGGCTGTCAATTTCAGTGCCGACTTGTTTTACATTTCCAGTCTAAATACCGGAGCCACATCCAGACCATTGCTTTATTATTCGTGAATTTTACTTTATTAGTATTAGATTGTTGGAACGGATCGCTTGTTATTAGCGGATTTAGCTGAGAATGCTAAATGCTAGCTAGCTAGCCGGCTGTGTTTGTTTTGAGTTTTTTTTCTTTTGTCCCTGTAGTATTAAAAACAAGCTCGAATTCGGTTGTCATCTTGGAAATGCTTAGTACATGTTTAAAATTTTAATAGAAGTATCTAAAATCGTGCCTAAAATGGGTTAGCTGGTGGTAACTGCGCATGCGCATGGTGCATGGCCTGTCACGTTTTTCTTTTTCATCCAAGGTGTCTCTGAAAAACGCGATTTCAGCACGGAGTGTGTTCGTGTAGCTGAGGAGCAAGCTGATTGAGCTCCATTGCAGAGGATTTCTTGGTCGTGTCTGATCTGATCTGATCTGGTCTGATCTGGTGCACATCCAGACCCAGGCGGCTCCATGGTGCTGCGCAGACTGCTGCGGAGGCGCTGGGTCCTGGGGGTCGTGTTCGGCTTCTCCCTCATCTACTTCCTCACCAGCACACTCAAACAGGTGAGAGAGCACACTCACACTCATTTATGAGGATCATATTGATAATGCACTAATGATACATTTATAACCCATGCAGATTGTTTAGAATTAAGATGCAGTGTCTGTTATGCATTATGTATTGTTAATATAATGCATTATATGATTAGTGTACATAACAAATGCATAATACATGCATAACAAATTCAAAATTCAAATTTTATTTGTCACATGCATAACCATACACAGTATGACTTGCAGTGAAATGCTTTATACAACTGTTCTGACATAAAATAAGAAAATATAGACAAATATTAAATATAAAGAAAAATATATACATAAAAATATATGAAGGGATTAAAAATGTGTATAAGAATATATAGAATATAAAAGATTATAAAAGAATATGTATGATCACACTGTAAATATTGTAAATACTGTAAACCTTTTGTAAACATACACTATAGTGCAATACAGTATGTATAGTGTTGGATGGTGGCATCAACAGTCTGACAGTACAGATATAAAGTGCGGATATGTGCAGTTTTGTGCAAATAACGTGCCATTTGTGCGATATAATGTGCAATAAATGCTCGCTGTACAATAAGATGTGCAACATTAGGTGAGGCAGTCGTGTGCGAGATTGTCCACATGTTAATAAATTAGTAATGTTATGTAATGTAGATGTAAATGGAGGTTGGGTGTTTGTAGGAGATGTATGGATGGAGATGAACGATTCTTAGTCCTTGGTGTTGTACTGGTCCGAATGGCCAGATGACAGAAAATTATATTTAATTTTAAATACAGACAGCGAGAAATGTTTCATACATAACATTAATTTAAAATGTAAACATAAATATAGCTTTTTAAAAAATGTTACAGTTTCTGAACTCATTCAGAAATATGACATTGTTTTAATAATATTTCTACATTATTATAAACAATTTAACATATCGATAATAATATATAAGGTGTATTTGTGAGCTGTAAATGAAATATTTTTTAAATGATCATTAAACGTACAGTATTTACACTATTACATTTCACACATAGACTGAAAATTACACCATATTTAAACTAAAAAAAAAAACGCAGGGGAGAGCATGTGATGAATGAGATGGATAACATGAAAAAATAATTAATTAATTTAATTAATGATTAATTTCAAAGACTCTATCAGAAGTGCCAATATTTACACATTTTGCCTAAGGGCTCTGAATTTTAACATTGCTGGAACGTACACCAAAATAGCTGTGTTTTTTGCAGAACAAAAACAGCAGATCATCCAATCAGCATTTGCGCAGGTGAACTCTCCGATAATAACTGACATCCTCTGGAAGCCCCGCCCCCTTTCTTCCATTTTACACTAGTAATTTTTTTGTCTGCGTACTCGTGGTCTTTGCCATTAGATGTAGTTAGCCCTCGCTGCAGAACAAAAAAGTTCGTGGGGTGGAGTCGGACCTGATCCAGCTCCTCCTACAGGGGTGAAGTCCGGGGATGGAGACAACTCTGTGTGTTTCAGGCTGGATAAGTGTGTTATTTTGTGTGGTGTTGGTTAGGGGTTAGGGATATAGGAGGAGTTGGATCAGAAAAATGTAACACTTTACAAATAATGTCACTGCTAATGATTATTGGACAGTGATTATAAACACAGTTTGTTTGCTTAACGGGGTTGTCTGAAAATTTTGAAGTGGGCCTCATGGGGAAAAAGTTTTAAATTATGTCTGTCGTAGCTAATAATATATATAAAACGCTGCATAATAAACAGTCAACTATACTGCAGAACTATAAACAATGAGTAATAGACTATTCAAAGTGAAATGTGGCATAATTTACTACAAACACTACTTATAATTCATTATGCTAACAGTTATAATGCATAATAAACATAGCTGTGCAGTCTAATGCATACTGATAAATGATACAATAATACATGTTATGGCCATATATAGGCTTATATATGTGTGTGTATATATATATATATATATATATATATATATATATATATATGTATATATATGTATATATATATATATATATATATATATATATATATATATATATATATATATATATATAGCCTTCATAGAAGTGAGACCTTTCATACACAACCACACTGATCACAAACCCTCTTGGAGAATCTGAAAAATTCAATCCAAACATCCAAATGGTTTCACCAGATCCGGTGTGTTAGATGTGGAACTGAGTTGTGCAGATCAGGATCAGGATCACATTGATCCCTGCAGATCCAGTGCACTTCTCTTGGTTCTCAATGACTGTGAAACTGATCATAATATGATGCGTACAGGAGGAGCGAAGCGTGCGGGATCGGACTCTGCTGGAGGCGAGGGAATCCGATCACCCCATTGCGTGGAAGGTCAAGTTCAACCTGGGCAACAGCAGCAGGCAGATCACCCAGTGCAGGAACTCCATCCAGGGAAAGAGCCTCCTCACTGACGAACTTGGTAAATGATGTAAATGTCAGGTTTACTCTCTGATTAAAAGGAAAACTCCACCCTGTATGTGTCTAAGATGTACAGTCATGGGAAAAAGAAAGTACACCCTCCTTCAGTACTACGTTTTTATTTATCAGGGTCTAAATAACAATTGCGTGGTCCTCACCAACATCTATAAAGAAACAAATATCCTCAGGTGACAAAAAAAAAAAAAACCACAACAGGTTTCAGAATGTTGTCATTTTTCCCAAAAACTAAACCAACATTCAGAAACCAGGTGGGGAAAAATAAGTACACCCCATAATTCAGTGACATGTAGAACCACCTTTAGCAACAATAACTTGAAGTAAACATTATCTGTAGGAGTTTATCAGTCTCTCACATTGCTTTGGAGAAATCTTGACCCACTCTTCTTTATAACATTGCTTCATTTCATTGACATTTGAGGGCATTCGTTTATTCACAGCTTTCTTAAGACCCCACCACAGCATCTCAATGGGGTTGTGGTCTAGACTTTGACTTGGCCATTCCAACACCTTGATTTTTGCCTACTTTAGCCAATCAGATGTCGATTTGCTGGTGTCCTTGGGATCATTGTCCTGTTGCATGACCCAATTTCAGCCCAGCTTAAGCAGCTGGACAAATGGCCTCACATTTGTCTCAAGAATATGGAGTTCATCGTTGTCTCAATGACTGCAAGTTTCCCAGGTCCTGTGCCTGCAAAACAAGCCCAAATCATCACCCCTTGACAGTTGGCATGAGGTGGTTGTGGTGATACGCTGTGTTTGGTTTTCGCCAAACATGGCGTTGTGCATGATGACCAAACATCTCCACCTTGGCCTCCTCAGTCCAAAGGATATTGTTCCAGAACTTTTGTGGTTTGTCCAGATGCAATTTTGCAAACCTAAGTTGTGTTATCGTATTGTTTTTGGAGAGAAGGAGATTTTTCCTAGCCACCGTTCTCATGAAAGCCATACTTGTTCTGTCTTTTCCTGGTTGTGCTGTCATGAACATAAACATCGAATGTTCTTACAGAGGCCCGTAGGTGACACAATGTAGCTCTTGGGGTTTTCTTTATATCTCTGAGCATTAAACAGTCTGAGCTTGGACTGAATTTACTGGGACGCCCACTCCTGGGAAGATTGGCAACTGTCTTGAAGGCTCTCCATTTGTAAACAAACCCTTCTCACTGTAGAATGGTGAAATTCAAATTGTTTGGAGATGGCCTTATAACCCTTCCCAGATTGATAAGCTCCAGCCAGTGCTTGTCTGAGGTCATGGCTGATGTCCTTTCTTCTTGGCATGATGTAGAGACACAGCTGATTGCTGCCAAAAGTTCTGCTTTTATAGAGGTAGTCACACTTCTTGATGATTGACTAATCATGTGCATTTCATTACTAAGACCTGACTGCTGATTACTCTCTTAATGAATGTGGAAGTAGAAAAGGTGTACTTATTTTTCCCCCACCTAGTTTTCGAACGTCGATTTACTTTTTGGGGAAAAAATGACTACATATTCAAATCTGTTGAGGTTTTTATTGTCACCTGAGGTTATTATTATTATTATTATTATTATTATTATTATTTTGCTGTTGTTTATAGAAGTAGGGGAAAACCACACAATTGATATTTAGGCCCTGATAAATAAAAACATAGAATTGAAGGAGGGTGTACTTTCTTTTTCCCTTGACTGTATATTCTTTTATTTTATTATATCCTTTATTCTGTCCAGCTCTCTCACAGCCTCATCTGTACACTCAGCTCAAACCGATCAGCTTCCAAAGCTTCCAAAACTTTCATTCTAGCACCACCATCCAAGCCAAGCCTCTGCTGTAGCTCATGTTGTGTAGCATTTTGGGACTCGCAGTCCAATGTTTGCACCTCTAATTTTAGGTTGGAAGTTGATCGTTGTTGGAAAATATACAGTTGCTCTTGTTTTGTTTTTAGGAACGAACACTGAAATGTGATTGTTACTGATTTCTCCTATTAAACAACATTGTAAATACATTAGCAATAACAACGTCCTCTTGTGACGTCAGAGCAGAAATTCTCACCGGAATAACAAAAATACAATACCAGCTGCAAGTTTGCGCAAGAGGTTCTAAACACATCGGGAAAAATTTCACAAATATAAACATAATGAATGTGTTTCAGGGTGGAATTTTCCTTTAACTTGACTTAAATTCAAATTTACATGGTCTTTTTTTAAAAAAAAAAAATGTATGGATGAGACTTTTGTCACTGCTTCAGTGTCCATGAGTGTTTTTTGCTGTTTAAGATCAGCAAATTAGCTTTTAAATTACATTTAATGTATCATTTCAAGAGTCTAGATAAAGTCTATGTCCTTGTCTAAGCATATCATGTTGATTGATGATCATCTCTCAGGTTATGTGTGTGAGAGGAAGGACCTGCTGGTGAACGGGTGCTGTAACGTGAACGCGCCACGCTCAGGGCAGTACATGTGTAAGAGCTGTCTGCCCAACGGCTGCTGCAGCATCTATGAGTACTGCGTGTCCTGCTGCCTCCAGCCCGACAAGGTGCCCTTCCTTCTCTCTCTGGATTAAAATAGCGAACAGTACTTTATCTGTAAGATGTGTACAGAGTAGTGACAGGCAGAGGCGGCAGAAGTACAGGACCCCGCGTTGACCCTGCGCTCAAATCGCTCTCTGCTGCTCGCTACTCGGTGTGTCCGTATTTAGTTCCCTGAAGGTTGCCATGGTTTCACTGCTAGTGTGATATAGTTAGCTACAGAACGTATTCAATACCAGCCGTTTAGCTATAAATGAAGTGTCTTCCCACTAAAAATGAGACGTCCAACCATAAATCTAATGTATCCCTTCTAATATCGTTGATATCATTTAATATTAAAATTAGCTAGCATAAAATTAGCAACAAATCCAAATAATTGGCTCCAGAGCCTTCGTTCCTTGGACCAGTCCGATATCGAGAATCATTTCCATAATTCTCAACTTCCCATTAGTGGAAAACTAAGGAGAAAAACTTCTAGTCTCTTTTCCTGAGCTTCATTACGATATAAACATGAATTTAAATTAACAGTAATGTCATTATGTGTATTTATAGGGACGCACCCAAATATGAATACATTGTAAACAGATACAGATATGACAAGGTGATGCCCCTTTTTTGTTGAAAGAAAGCTTGCCAGAAAGGTTCTCAGGGCATTTGGTTGAGACCAGACGTATGCATCAGAACTGGGATCCCATGGGATGCAACAATAAATGTCATGTGAACGGGATGTTTTTACTTTGATGCATCATAAGCAAGCGGTCAGCTGTGAATCTCGCAAGACAAACAAAGACTGCAGGACAAGAGCAAAAAAGAAAACCCAAAACAACAACAAAAAAAAAAACAGTCCCAATCTCTAGTTGAGAGTTCTTCCTCAGTATGCCATGGACTCGAGTGATGTAGCTGAGGTTGAGGAATTGTCAGAGTCAGAATTCACACACGCTGCTAACATTCCCACTGTTCTGGGGTGCAGTGGTAGGGCTCGTATTTAATTAAAAAAAAAAAAAAAAAAACAAAGAAAGGAAAATAAACACTCCGGGTTTAGGCCACGCCTACTCCAGGTTTAAATCCAAATACAGACACGGATGCAAATGTGTGCACTAAACAGATACAGATAGTAGCATTGTGTTACACCTCTAATGTATTAATTATAGAGGAGACTATACATTTTGGATGTTACCATGCCGCATTAAAGTTTAAATATTGACACCCCCTACCTTCTCTCTCTATGTTTTTCCCTCAGCAACCTCTACTGGAGCGCTTTTTGAACCGAGCTGCTGAGGGCTTTCGGAATCTCTTCACCGCGGTAGAGGATCACTTTGAGCTGTGTTTGGCGAAATGCCGCACCTCCTCACAGGTAACCATCAAACTCACAGCACGTCTCTGCCGCACTCAATTTTATCCCATTACACCGAGGCTGCATTTACACTGCCAACCAATTAGGATTTTTTTCACCGATTTCAGGCACCAATAAGATTTTTTCCATATCTAGAATCTGAAACATATCAGATATCTGGTAATTTGACTCGCATCTAAACGCTCACATCTGATTTCCCTGTTAATTCTGGACTTACTGTTGCATGTCTTTACACAAAACACGGAAGGACTCAGAAACAGGGTACAAATGCACAAGGATTTTTTCTAACCCCGACTTAGTCTTCCCAATTCCCACCCACTAGCTAACTCTCCCTTATCACGTGATATCTACCAACCAGGAAGAAGGTGAAATCTAGCATGTGCTTCCTCTGAGACTCACGTAAAGCCAGCCAGCCAGCCACATGTTTTCAACCCGCTGCTCATGCAGTGCCACAGGGCAGCGTAACACACTCAGAGGAAAGCGCTATCTGCCCTCTTACGCATACATGAGCTCACAGATGCCCACCATTTGGCTAGCATCGCTGCGAGTGACAGGGAAGAGAGAGTATGCCCTCCTTCCCTCTCAGCAAGCACAGCCAATTTTGTTGTCCCGGCCACATATGGCTGTGGCATCGACGGAATTCGAACTTGCAATCTCAGTAGGGAAAACCCTTTTTCATTGCACCACTTGGGAACCAAATTCTTTACTACACGAATGTAATATAACAAAGAACTTGACACTAGGATAACACATAGGAAATTACAACAATGGCGAGAATCATATGGAAATGTATACACAGCCTGATTAAATAACAGATCAAACTAACAGAAGCCAGTGAGCCGAGGAGAAAACAAAACTGTGATTCATGACATTATGTGATGATCAGCTAGGCCAAAATTCATCATTTGGCACTGAAACAGCACCAACATGGAGGGGTAGTCAGTGGAGTCCAAATGAAATAAATGATCTTATCAGTCTTATCATCATTCAGAAGAAAAATGCAAGGTATCTACAGAAACTGGACCGTGTATGAGGATCTTTCTAGGGACGTGGTAGAGCGAGGATACAGTCTGTCCTGTCTCTGATGCAAAATTAAAGACTTTAAGGCAAAATACAAATACTGCGATAATCACAGTCAAAACAACAGATTCACTTCCTTTCTAAAGCCTCGGTAGTGTTACTGGTTAAAAGTTGCAACCCCTAGACATCATCATTTGGACAACAACCTATTATGTGTTGCAATGCATTATGGGTTCTACACTATGCTTTTAGACAGGATTATAAAAAGACAAACTCCCTGGCTAGTGCACTATGTAGTGAATAGTGTTTAGACACACTGAAATAATAAGATTTACTTCTTGATATTAAATTATGTGTGTATATATTGAACCGCATGCTGTATGTTTTCATATTTTGTGTATTTTTTTAACCTGGGATTAGTTCATTAGAGGTATTACATGTGGTTTTCTTTCTCCAGAGCGTCCAGCATGAGAACACGTACAGAAACCCCCAGGCGAAGTACTGTTATGGTGAAAGCCCCCCTGAGCTCCTGCCCATCTGAAGGAGAAAGTATTTCACACAAATATACTACCTCTTCCCATCTCCGCTCAAGTATATTTAATGGTCTTGAACTGACTGAGTCAGCATGAAGGCGTAAAGCTGCACCGGAAAAACGAAGGACGAGGCGTAATCATGTCCATGGAGCCATCTCAACCTCATCTGTTACCGTCATTTACATGATATTTTGGGTTTGTGCCACAGAAATAGGAGTTCCTATGGTTGCCAGTTTCCTAGATATACATTACTTTAACAGGAAATGCATCACTGAACTGATGTCAGAGGTTGAGGTCAGTCAGATGTGTGCAATCTGTCTGGAATAGCATGTGGGTGCAATAACTATTGCCTCAGTGGCAGACAGTAAAAGGTGGAATACTTTACAGAAGTCAGAGACCATAAACCAGATCAAATTGTAAGCAATTCTGACACAGTGATCACTTGTTAAAGTCTTGCATGTGAAGTGCTATGTATGAAATCTATATGTTAATTTAATAAATGCCATTTTTACCTACTCGCGTCATGTAAATTGTAAGGGTAGAAACACTACATTCTGAAATCCTGAAGGAAAAATTAAAAATAAACATTTGAAATTTTATTTTAAAACACTTTAAACAAATCCAAATAGTACAGCAATCTACACCGCAAAACAATATTTATTTACTTATTAAAGAGCATCACATATCTGTTTATAGTTCCATTCAAGTTATTGAATTTCTGTGAAGCAAGTTCCTACAGACACAGCACAACACTGTCAGAACTTCCTTCCTCTCTTCCTTCCTTCTTTCATTCATCCATTCATTCAGCTCAAACACTGACTGTCTCTCCCTCTCTGATTTCCACGCTCACTATAAAACACACAGGGTATAAATTAGGTTTCCATTTAATGAACTCAAAATTGTATCACTTATTCCGTTTATACCACAGCAATTTACACAGATAAATTATTGGACTTATTTATTAAAGAATGGCACATACTTTATTAATGGGTTTTAGTTACATTTACTGTTGTGTAATGTCTGTGAAAAAAGCTAGTTCCTGTTATCATTCACATCATACAGAAGCATCTGACACCCTGGTAGATGAAACAGGATTGAGGATGCTGTAGGCAGGCATTCGATAGTGGTGCTTATATTTGATTAATTTTTTTATGCCTTCCTACATGTATTATTGTATTGTATTACAATATCAAAAAAAGAAAAACTGAACTTAACTGATGCACATACATCACACACTGATACAGCAGAACTCTGTACGAACTTCCTTCCTTCAGCACTTGCTATAAAACATACAGGGTGTAAATTAGATTTCTGTTAATCATATACAAGTGTAGACACTCACTCATTACCCGCTCGTTCTCCGTCATTCCCTTAGGCGACGCTTGAACAAGCCCCTACCCTGTGTGTTTTATAGTGATGTTTTTTCCCTTTCTCCATTTTCCCAGGCTCTTGTTGTCCTCTCTTTTGAAGTTATTAAGACAAAAAAAACCAGCTTTTCATGCTACCCAGAAACAGGAATGCTCAAAGTCTTCTGTCCTGAAGACCCTTTCATGGTGGAAAACTCTGAAATTGGAGACTCTTTCCATAAATGTTAAACACACGTCTCCTTACAGGTAACATCATATCAATAATTATACTTTTTTTTTTGTTGTTGTTGTTAAATAAGAACACTTACAGCTGGAACTACTGTCAGAGTTGCTGTTATAGAAAATTAATCAACAACTTCTGACCAATCAGATTCTAAACTAACTCAACATTGCATCAGACCAGAACCTTTAGTTAGCAGTTACTAGTGTGATGTTCATCTCATGAAGTTTTCTTGGTTTCTCATGAAGTTTTCTTGCCATGTGTTTAAAAAACCTGATATATGATGAAATTTCAAATGAGTCTATTCTCATTGGATGTCCTCTCTCTCTCCCTCTCGACATAAGAACAATTAATCATCATGATTATCTGTACTACAAATCCTGCAACCAAATTAGAAAATTAACAAGAGCCAAGTCATTTCATTTCCACATGTGACATGTTGATTAATTACCGGGGTCTCATGGGATTTCCAAACTGTTTGAAGCCCAACTGTGCACCTGCTTCTCTAATGACTGCTGCTTAAAGTTTAACCCAAATTTACTCACAATCTTTCATATAATTTAATTATATAGTGTATATTTATCTATACAGTGACCCCTGTAGTTAAACACAGTCACCTAAAGCATTAAAAAAAAAACTTAAACTGAAAACTTGAATAAATGCTAAACAATATTTTTTTAAATCAAATTTTAATAATAAAAACAAATCTACTTACAAATTTGGGACTGACTCAAAGTTTTGAATCTGCACTAGAAGGTTAAAGATTAGCATTTAGGATGGCTAAATACTTATTGCTAAGTTTATTAATATACATTTTAATATAAAATAACTCTCAGTTATATGTGATAATATATTGCATATTAATATAATGTCTTTTGCTGTGCATTAAAAAATTTTAAGCACCAAATAACAATAACAATACTTTTTTTGCCAATTTTTGTCCAAAATCTCAGCTCTAAAAATGGATAATTTTGTCAATTTTATGACCTACGTTACTCCAGCCAGTTGATATTTTAAAAAGAAAAAGCATCAAAATGTACAAATCATTATTTAAAATCCACCAAACTGTACAAAATTAAAAAAATTCAGATTTATTTAAATGGTATGTACATATGAGCCAACTGAACCAACACTGTTAACTTAAATAGTGATACAAAATATGGTTAAATACTTTTAGTAATAAATAGTAACAACAAATAAATAGACTTTTCACATAAATAAAGTCTTACAAATATTAAAATATTTTTACAAATAAAAATGATAATAATGAGATTTTAAAATAAAATAATAATTTAGAAATATATATTATTATTATTATTATTAAATAAAACCCTCCAGGTCACTGCTTTATTTCATGCTGTTTTTGAATTTTCAAGCAAATCAATTAGCTGGTGAAGGAATTTCACAGACGATTCCAGGAAATTCCGGGTCCACTGCTTGGCTTTAAAGTGTGTGTCAGGGAATATGGGCTGTGGTGCATTGTCACATTTACCCCAGATGTGATGTGCACAAGGTGGGATGTCCCTATGCAGTCTGGTAATAAGGTGTTTAAATAGGTTCTGCATTTGTTCATCGTTAATCAGTCTTTTATGGTGATCTCGAATCTGTTCCAGTGCTTTTTTCATGTAGATGAGACCGCACGCGGCTAACTTGTTCTGCTTGGCGATTGGGAATGACTTGTTGATCACGAGGTGATGGATGATCTCAGCGTTGTGCTGCACATGATTCACTTTTAAGCTTGACTGTAGAGACAGAAACACAGCAGGTGAACAAACAACCAATAGTTTCCAATTCTATTATATTATAATTCAATTATAATATAAACAAACTTTTTGGGGGGGATTTTCCGGGATTCTGTCCCTAATTTGGTCTTGACCATTTCCCAAGAATCTCAGAGGAAAGCGCTATCTGCACTCTTAAACATACATGAGCTCGCAGACGCCCACAGTTGGCTAGTGTTGCTGTGATTGACGGGGAACGAGAGTAACATCATCCCTCCCACCCTGAGAGCACGGCCTGTTTTGCTCTTTTGAACTCCTCATGCCACATAAGCCACATTTCTTCCATTACAAAGATAAAAAAGCAGCAAAATGCTAACGCTTCAGTATATGTGGGTCAGATACCAGACTTTATACCACAACACCGTTGACTTCTCGATTATGATTTGTCAGAAAGTGTCGATTCATTTCTATAACACCAGCTTTGATGGTGATAGTACTTCCGGCTGCAAGTTTTATATCAGTGCGCTTGTAACACTGCTTAGTCAGAGGGACTTGTATTGCAGACGATCGACATAATCTAATTAACGATCTTAAAATTAAAAATGTGTATTTAACAAAAAAAAAAAAAAAAAAAAGTGTAATCATTGATATCCTGAAGCTGTCTGCACGTTTATGAACCATTTATGGAAGGAGTCTCCAGTAACAGTCAGGTGTAAAGCTGTAACTTAAGTTTTCCTCTAGTTTTCAGGACTTCAAAATTTAATATACGTAAAAAAAAAAAAAAGCATGTAATTCCATATCATTATTAATTCCATATCGAACGTTAGTTAGTTATTAGTTTGTTTTTCAGTACTCACATTTAAGCCCTTGATCTCTTCTTTCACAAGTCTTAGCATGTCCTTCATTTTGCACATATGAATAGGATTTGACATGAGCACCCACAGGTTCATACTCAAGACGAAACATAACGTCCAAATGCCTGAACAAGAGAGAAGTGCCGTGAGAGAAATGCAACTTAAATAGGACACAAGCATAACTTGGAAGCAATAATCACTGTACTTATGATATTGATATCAATTCAAATATCTAAAAAGATCCAAAATCCAAAAGTTCTGTACCTGCTGTTGGTCTCATGAGGATTATATTTCCAGCAAAAGGCTGATTAGATTAGGATTAGACCCAGCTCCTTCAGGGTGTACGTGTGTGTGAGATGAAGGACAGGATGCAGAAGTGCTTTATAAAGACGTGGGGAATTAGTCACTTGAGAAAAAAGTGATGCGCGCTTATCTCACAACATCTATGGCAAAAAATGAGCGACGATATAAACCAACTAGTCAACTAGACGATTCTGTCAGCAAACTTGAATTTTACACTTTGATGCTTAATTTTTTTTGTTTTGTTTACATCTGAAAATCCCCACACTAAAGCAGCACCATATATGAGGCAAATATCGAAAATAAGGAAATAGTTAGTTAAAAAAGAACTGTTTCAAGAAAGTTGTTCGCAACACACTGCTTGCAACACACTGCTTCCTGATGCTTTTGGTAGTATTTTCCATTATCTAATTATTCAAGTGACACTAGTTCCTCTGGATTACTCACTCTGTTTTCATGATCTGCTCTTGTAATCGTATGACTTTGGTATGATTTGGAATCAGAATTAGTTCCTCGTTTGAGAGGTTTTAGGATTTCAAACACTTTGGACCTTTATGTAGCAAAATACAAGAGTACTTTAGCCCATTAAACTCTCAATAACTTTATATGAATCATTTAAAAAAATGTGTTAAGGCATTTCACACAAGATTTCATTTTCACAAGGTTGCTTTGCTGACAGGATGCATTTTGCTCTTTAATAAGTAACAGGGTTGTGTTTTTTAACCTAAAATGAGCAAATACAAAAACACAAAATGTGGTTAATTAACATCCATGAGGACATTAAGGACTTTTTAATGTTTTACTTATGATGATTCTGTTCATAGTTAATCATTTACTTCACAGCAGCATTTTTTAATTCGGATAACAGCGTATTTTCAAAGTGACCTCGTCAGTCACTATCACAGCATCGCTGAAAATAAAGAAAAGAATGACAGAACGTAATTTTCTTCTTCCCAAGATCTTCAGCAAATCCATTTGATCACAATTCCTGTAACAGCGTTGAGTGAATATTGTGTACATTTTTCATAATGGATGACAAGATGTTGAACAAATTCACACATTAATGCAAAACAATTTGTGGACATATTTTAATGATTATATTTAAAGGTAAAGTGTAGTTATAGTGGCCTGGGACAGGCAAAATACTGTTTTGTAAGTGATGTAGGTTTTATTAATGATTTTATTAAGTTATTGATCTGAACTATGCGGGTCTCTGGAGGACTAGTGCTTAGGAATCGGCGCTCTCTCTCACCGCTGCGGCCCCGGTTCTATTCCCGGCCAGGGAACCAACCCCAGCCAGTGTGGGTGCACTCCCAGTGCCGGTCCCAAGCCCAGATAAAATTGGGGAAGGTTGTGTCAGGAAGGGCATCCAGCGTAAAACTGTGCCAAATCAAATACACGGACCAGTGATCCACTGTGGAGACCCCTAACAGGAGCAGCAGAAAGAAGAACAACATTGATCTGAAATATGCATGAAATAAGTGTTTTACATTTTTATTTTTTTTCACGTATTTGTAAATGTAATACAAACAGGATCCTAAACATGGAATCACCCAGAACATTTGCCTTATTAGGCTGATACTTTTATCTTAAGTGACTTACAGTTGAGATAGGATACAACTGAGATTGTTACAGATACAGATGGGGGCTAAGAGCCTTGCTCAAAGGCCCAACAGTGGCAGCTTGATGGAGTGGGGATTTGAGTTCACAACCTTCTATTCAGTTGCCGGATGCCGTAATCACAGAGCTACCAGCGCCCCAGCATGTTCCCTAGTGTTTCATACTCCGCACAATCCAATGCAACGTAAATGACGCTTACTCATCTTTCACTCACTGTCACTGCAGAAGTTGAACAAGTTATGACCTTCCTGACCTTGGGACTTTCCAACTTTTACCAATGGGAGAAGTTTTGAAGTATTCTTGAGCACAGCTTTTGTTAGAGACACGGATCTCCAAAACCACGAATGAAGTCAAACTTTTAAGATGGATATTCTGTACAGAAGACTCCCTTTCACCAGGTTGTCAGCAGGCTACATGTTGTATGTGTGCTGTTGCAAGTTATACCACTCATGAATCATAAATCACATTTTACTGTTGCATGAATACCAAGAAATATACTCAGTATTCCAGGGCAATGTTCATAAGCCTACATGGCACCTAATACCGAAAGGCCCTTTTATGATAACTGACAAACATGTACTCACTAGACCCTTTATTAGGAATACCTGTATGTACGCCTAGTCAGTAACGATGCAGAAGCGTATTGCATAAAATCAGGTCAAGAGCTTCAGTTCATTTCAGAGTGAGGATTTTTCTGTAGCATGACCTCTGACTCCTTTTTGTGTGTGTACAATGTAATACTGATATTTTATTATTACTCATGAAATAAGATGTCCGATGTAAGAGAAACGTCTGCAGTGTTGCATCATTACTTGAAATAGGAAGTAACACGTCAGTCCTTCAGTTACACGTCTTTTCACCACGCAGCGAAATTGACAGTAATATAAGTTTCTATGGAAAAACTTGTGATTGTCTCGATTAACGATCTGCCTCATTTTAAACACTTTTTCATCAGACATGAAAGTAGTCACCTTTGAACCCTAATCAGAGCTAAATCTATACCTAACAGTTGGCGTTATTTTCCGTCAGGGCCTTTTATGTGGTGAAGTATGGTGGTGTACCTGATAAAAATGATAAAATTCCAAGTGAACGTAGACATACTTAATAAACTGTGTATTAATGATGGTGGTGAGATTAGATTTAAGGCTAAAATCTAATATCTGTCAATAGCCTGACAATGAAATCTTTAGGGTTGAGCAATGCGTTATATTACAAGGTCTCAATGATGGCATAATAAGAATGATGTGGCACAAACTATTACACAGTTTTTTGTGATTTTTGTGATTTCTAATTTTTTTTCTAAGCCGCAAATTTGTAACAATTTTTTGTGCAATTCGTACTTTGATTGGACAATGTTTTCACTTTTAGTTTCTCCTCCAAAGACATTTTAGGGGGAAAAAAGCATTCACATTAATTATACCACTGACTGTATTTCAAATGTGAACATTAGTGGTTCTGTTGTGCTCAGTTACAGAAAAATCCAGAATAATCCACATTTGTCATTAGCAAATCATCTGATGTGTATGCCAGATCAAAACCTTATATTAATGCCTTTTATCTTTGAAAATCTTAGCCCTGCTAGCACATTTAACACAGCCTGGTTTAATAATAGTTTCAGAGATACATTGATATTATGATAAGATATAGTTTGGATACAACCTTCCTTTTCAAGAATGGCTACTTAGTGGTTATAAATGTGCAGAAATGGGCTCTGAGTTTGTGCAGCTGATTCAATTGTTTAGGTTTTATATAGGTATTTCCACACAATTTCCCCATCCCTTATTGCAAAACAAGTGAAAATAAATCTATAAAGTAAATAACACATACTGTACTGTGTAGTATTTTGCTGGTGACCGGTTGCAACAGAACTAATTTAGGGGTTTCACCACAGTGGGGGTGAATACTTATGCAATCCCAACCTTTTGTTTGTAAATAATTTTGCAAAGTATATTGATTTCTCCTCACAGTTCAATATGAGCAGATTTTTGAGTATATTCATGACAAACTGCATAATTCCAATTAATTCCATTTCAGTTCCAGGTTGTAACATTACAAAATATGAAAAAGTTCAAGGGTGTGAATACTTATGCAAGTCCCAGAGTTTATGAGAGAAATATATTACTGATTGATTTTTTTTTTTTTTTTTTTTTTTTAGAGGAAATGTACGTAGAAGTCAAATGTCAAAAAGTGTAACATTTCATGTTTATTTTATAGAATCATTTTAACCCAATCTCTTGAAGGGTGCCAATAATTCTGGAGCAGCCTGTATTAGGATTGCTGTATCTTTTGCTCTAGCTTTTTATACATTGCAAATGTTTGCACATGTGTACACCTGCATATTCTTAAAACTCTCTACAAAAAAGTTAGCAATTATTGTTGTAATATAAGTCTATAATTATTTTGAAACATATTTTATACACTCACTGATTGGCTGATTGGATAATTACATGAATGAGCATGTGTACAAGTGTTCCTATTAAACTAAGTGTGTATTGGACTATGTGGATGTATAGCAGTGCACAAAAAAAACAGATTCTGAGATTCACAGTTAATTCAATCAAAGGTTTATTATAATACACATCCAGAATGATGCATCATATGGACTTGAACAACATGAGTCCTGATTTTTAATGTCCAACATATAGATTGTGAACATTTCTGCTTTATCAGTGCATTTTGGACTTAAAAAAAAATTTAATTCAATTACCCAATAACAGAATTATGTTATGCAGATATGAATTTTAAATCACTTATATAAAGAAAATAGGGTTTAGTCTAGTGTGCTTTGATATAGTTTGACTTTGACTAAACCATTAAAAAGCTTATTGATATGTGTGTTTATATATTGAGCCCATTTATGCAACAAAGCTACAGGAAAAAAAAAAAAAGAAAAAAAAAGCACTGATGTATCAACATTGGATATAACAGTGAAAGTCACACATTGCTTAGCAACTCTATTGCTATTGTCTCACCCAAAAACCCAAACCAGGAAGGTCAAAAGTCCATAGCAGGTGACCACGGGGACAAAACTCCCCGAGTTCAACTTCCTGCTTTTTAAAGTAACATACGTTTGAGATACTTCCCTTCACTCCCAAATCACACTGATAATATAAGATGGCAAAGAAATATTCGCTGGTATTAGAATAAAAATAAGAAAACTAGATTGTCACACACATTTTGATATATTTACAAAGGCATTTTTGTGAGAAAAACACTCATTTTGAGCAAAGTAAGTTTTCAGTAACTAAGTTTTTTAAGAGACTTCCACCAGGGCCATCAGAAGGAAACCTGTGCAGTAGGATGCTACATCTTGAATCAAATATTAATTTGGTGTTCTAAATACATCGTAACAATACTGAAAAAAAAATCTAACACTGATAGTGTTTTACATGATAGCAAAATTTAAAAACAAACAAACAAACAAACAAACAAAAAAAAAACCCTGACAAAATGAAAATCCTGATGACAAAAGTCGTCATGTCTCTCGCTGTTCCACAGATCATCTGAAATCAGTGGAAGCCCACTTGTGCCAGGTCAAAAAAGAAAAAAGAAATTGGCATAACATTTATTTATTTATTATTTTATTTTTTTTGGCGAGAGCAGCATTCCAAGTCAAAATTCTGACAGCAACAGCAGCAGTCAAAATTCGGACGTCTTATCTCAAATTCTGACTCGTCTCAAAATTCTGACTTACAATCATAAAATTCTAGCTTATCACAAAACTGTGACTTGTTATCTCAAAATGCTGGCTTATTATCTCATCAAGCTTTATTTCAAAATAATGTATCCTCTCAAAATGTTTTCACTTCTGACTTATATTCAAAAGTAAATTTTTTTTTTTTTAAAACATTTGACTTATTTTCATGCATTTAGTGAGATTATGTCAAATTTCATTGAATTTTTGACCTGGTATACCAAAATAAAATTTTGAAATAATAATAAGTCAAAATCTTGCGATAAGTCACAATTTTGAGATAATAATTCAGAATGTTGTTTGAAAAAAAAAGTCCAAATTTTGATGTCGGAATTCTGAGGATTAATTCAAATTTTTTTGAACGGAGCTATAATTTTGAGATAAATCAATTTTGAGAAGTCAAATTTTTAAGATAAAGAGGATATAAATAAGTCTGAATTTTAAGATAAGTCAAATTTTTGATATATGTAAGATCAATAAGTCAGAATTTGGAGACAACTCAACTTTTTGAGATAATTATTCAGAATTTTGGAATAAGAAGTATAAATTCTGAAAGTTTTGACCAGTTCTGCTGCTGCCAAAAAATTAATGAAAAGGCAAAAAAAAAAAAGGTTTCCCTCCCCCCCCGGCAGAAATAGGCCTCCATAAAAAATCTGATAATCTGCAACCAAAAAATATCCCAAAATAATTAAGATCTTCAACACCTCTGACTCAGAAATCTGTGGTGCCATTGTGAGACCTTACAATATTACGATTCATTTGGTCAGTAAACTATTCTACAATGTAAAAGCTACTTTTATGTGCAATTAGCATGCTAGCTTCATGATCAAAAAAAGCACTTCGCTGCTTTGTGATTGGACCTTGAGCGGGTGCTCTTGTGAGCCAATCCTACCTTATAAACATCATCAAAACACTTCCAGTGATCATCGCAACACTGTCTGTGTTAATGCTGTTCCGGTTGTAGTGTGAGCAATCAGGGTTACATCAGCATCCGACGCCTTTCCTCTGATCCTGCAGCATGTCTGTAACCCTCGCTATGTCCTCTTCTGGCACCTGAAGGAGAGAAAGGTTTAATAGCCGAGTGGGAAAGGATACTTAAATTCACTGCAAAGTCCTTACATGGGTTTATAACAGGTTTATGATGGGTTTATATAGGCTTAAAGGAATATTCCAGCAATGCTTCTCTATATGTGTATGTATGTATGTATGTATGTATGTATATATATATATATATATATATATATATATACACACACACATACACATATATACACACACATATGTGTATACACATACTATATGTGTGTGTTCGTGTGTGTGTGTATATATATATATATATATATATATATATATATATATATATATATATATATATATATATATATATATATATATAATTTTTTTTTTTTACCAATGTTGGAAATTACAATCTGGTGTTATGAAAGTTATTAGATTTATCATAGAGTTCTTACTGTTGTGTTCTTATCTCAATAACTCAAAAACAAGTAGCCTATAAAAAAAAAGTAAGCTCGGTCGGACCTACTCGATATATTCTGTCAGTGCAAAGTTCAGGAATAAAAAGCTCTATGACTGCAATAAACAGCCAGAATATTATTATCCACATCTCAATAATGAGCCTAATTCCTCAAGAGGTGTAGATTTCTAATTTCAACACGTTTCTCCAGATTAAGAAACGAACATGTAACGTTTATTCAAAACTCTAGGGTCAGTTGGTGAATTCCGTCGATACACGTGTATGTGAAACATCTTTTCGTAAAAACGCTTTTGTGAATTCTTCAAGGCGTTCGTAAATTAACCTTTAAATCTGTGTCATTCATCCTTTCAGAGTTGGAACTACTTTTCCACAGGGAAGAATTTATGCTTATGTGTTACCAGTGGAGACATGTGTTATGTATTTTTATGTTTACTCCTGGACTGGATAAAACTCCTTTTTATAGCTTTGATAAGACTTTGATACGACTAACACTTCTACTGTTAGTGTGTCAAGTGTGTTCGAATTTCTAAAGCATGTCTAATCACATGCTTTAATTATTTACTGATGAAATTTCAAGTCTTCAGCGGTCTGTATTAATCTGTGGATAGAGATTAGCACTTGAGTATTCTTTAAATAAATTCATACAAATACATTATTGCAATCATGGTTAAATTGCTTGTGGTATTTCTTATTGCACAGAAATGCATTCTCACTTTCTAAGTAGCATTTTATTCACTTAATCAAAAAAAAGGTGCTGCCTTACAAGTTATCTCAAAATCCTAACCACAGAACCGCAAGTCTTCTATCTCTCCTTTCAATCTAACTCTACTACTCCGAAATACGGAAGAGGATGCCATTTTAATAATGCTGACAGTTTAGTAAAGTTGATTGACGGGCGAATTGTGCATGCTGTGCGTGCTTGAAGTGCTGATTGTGCAGGTTTATGGTACGGCTTTCGTGGGTTTTTCAAGGTGTTTTTTCCATGCAACTTTTTTTAATAAGAGTGGAGTTATGTTAAATTAAAAAAAAAAAAGAAAGAAAGAAAGAAAAAAGTACTCAAGTGAATAGGTTATTCCCCATGTTTACTGTGTGGAAGAAAAACCTCCAAGCTAAAATGAAACAAGAAATGTCCTGGAAAGAAACACAAATCCTAAAAAGAAGACAAAATCAACAGGAAAAATAGTTTTAAATTTTAAATAGAGATGTAAATTTTTATATGACCCCTTCTGTCACTTATCATATAATCTGTGAAACCCAACACAGTAAATTTATCATTTATATTAATATTTAATATTAACAATTCATATATAAATGTTAATATTAACTTGTATTATTATTTATATTCATTCTGTTCAGTATTCAAATTTCTTTGTCCTCTTTATTTCCTCCTATGGGTATACAAACTTTTACACTCAACTGTAAATTAGGGATAGATTCCAAAAGCTGATGATACTTGAAAGGGCCATTAAAAATATAAGTTACTGACAATATAAGGGCAAAAAGATGACATTGTATGTGTAAATGTCTGACAAACTGTAATGCTTTTCAGATTGTAACAGCTTCTCTATAGGTGTGAGACTGAAAAAAAATTAAATAAAAAAAAAACAAACAAAAAAAAAAACCAGTTGACTCACCAGAGCATGGTCGAAACTGAATGTACTGATATAATAAGCCGAGATATCACAGTCTGCCAGGGGCTGAGAGATCTGAGCTACAATCCCACATTCATCTGGTAGAGAGACAGGAAGAGAGAGAGAGAGAGAGAGAGAGAGAGAGAGAGCAGTTATTCATTAACCTTACACCGACACTGCTCTGTGATAAACCATCTCTCCTGTCTGTTATACAGTAACTCTAAAACAGAAATATAATCTAAATTAAACACATAGCCAGCATCTGGAGCGTTGCTCTTCTGGGACAAAGTTCAGCAGCATCCCTTCCCTGTTCAGAAGGATTATTTGCTCGATCCTGTCAGTGCATGTGGTACATTATGCTTGTTGGCTTTTATTATGTTTGATCCCAGCTTGAATGGCCTTGTTAATGTGTCTAAAGACTTCCTGGAAAGGAAAAAAAAAAAAACCACAAAAAAAAACAAAGCCAGTTTCCAAGTCACAATCGAAATGGGTCTCACCAAAACCTAGCGGATGGCCTCCGATCCGCACCATCCTCCAGAGCTCGCCGGACGAGCTGGTGAAGAGCAGATCTGCCGGGAATCTGCAAACACACACACACACACACAGCTGACAACAGGGTTGGGTTGTAATGGAATACAAGTAACAGCGTTATGTATTCAGAATCCAAAAATAAAGTAACTATTCAGACCTCGTTCTGTTTTGAAACACCTATATTCAGATTGCTTACTTTTCAAAATCTATTCCAAGAAAAGTTTTGTATACATCTCTCCTAATAGCCACATTGTCTTCCGCACTGTGTAAACTCGTCCTCTTGCTCTCTCCACACCAGCAGATGTAGTGCTATTCCACATCTAAAATATGGTACCTCTTGATATGAATGGACAGATCAAACGTGTGTTTTCCGATGAAAAGCCAGCCAGCGCGGGCTCCCGAGTGGCGCAACAGAAAAGCGTTCGCCCCATCATCAAATTCGACGCCCGCTGATGCCACGGCCATCTGTGGCCGGGAGCCCAAAAGAGCAAAATTGGAGGCTCTCAGGGAGGTAGGGGTGGCATTCTCTCTCCTCGCTGTCAATCACAGTGACACTAGCCAATCATGGGCATCTGAGAGCTCAGGCATGCAGAACGTCTAGCCTCAGAGGAAGTACGTCTAGCCTCAGAGGAAGTACGTGATAGCCTTCGTCCTCCCTGGCTGGTCCCTGGTTGGTAACTGTCATGTGATAGCGGAGAGCTGCCTGACTGTTGGGAATTGCCATTGACTAAATTAGTCATTGCCAATTAATTATTAATCATTAATTTTTTTTTTCCCCACTCACACCATTCTGTGTAAACTCTAGAGACTGTTGTGTGTGAAATTTCAAGAACATCTTCTGAAATTCTCAAACCAGCTCATCTGGCATCAACAGCCATGCCAAGATGACATTTCTTCACATTCTGATGTTTGACGTGAAGTTTAACTCAAGCTTTTGACCTTTTTAACGATTTTATGCACTGCATTGCTGCTGCCACTTGACTGGCTGATTGAATAATTGCATGAATAAGTAGTAGCAGGTGAGTGTATATTTCGTTCAGTCACATCAGTTACACGTCTCTGAGACGCAGGAGTGGAGTACAACGTGTGCGGCAGTGTGGGTCTTACTGTCGCTGTGCTTCTGTATCCATCACGAGGGAGACGTAGCCATCGATCAGAGAGAAGGAGAAGAACTTGCACTCCAGATCAGCAGTGACATTCGCGTCTTCTTTAGGACTGCACACATAAAAAGGAAAAAAAAAATAACACAAATACACACAAAAGCAATCCGTATTTCCTTTAGCTTCAGTAAACTGTATTACTTGGGTATGTGAAACCAGACATTCAGTGTCTATCTCAAAATATTAGCAATGCTATTAGCAGTGATACTAAAATGGCCAAAAGAAAATTCAAACTAGAAAATCACAGGATAGGATAATAAACTATGATAATTCATGATACTTCTGTTTGATTAGTCATGTTAGCATTGCACTGTTACACCTTTCTCACAACAGGGGCTGCAGCTGCAGTAGTTCAATTTTTTCCCCTTCTGGTTTAGTTATCTGGTTTTCCACAAGAAAAGAAGTGACAAAATCCCCAACAGCCTCAGTAAAGGGTGTGAAAGAGCAATAAATAGAAGCACGGTATGATGAATTATAAAAATGAAAGATTTTTAGAAGCCAACTTTGGTCCGCTGCGACACAGTTTCCATGTAGGTCGGGGAAAATAATGTATTATATACATATATATGTGGCAGCTTGGAAAAACCGTTCACATGGTGAAATTTTCTGAAAATTACAGGCTTTTCTGAACTGAAATGTGTTCCACTTTTGCATGCATGAGTAACGTTCATGCACGAAGGTAGCCTAGACAAGATAAAAAAACAAGATGTCCGTATTGTTTTGGTGAAATATAACTATGATTCCTTAAAGCTGACATACAGTCAGGTCCGGAAGTATTTGGACAATGACAGAGTTTTTGTGATTTTACACCACCACAATGGATTTGAAATAAAACAATCAAGATGTGATCGAAGTGTAGAGTTTCAGCTTTATTTTAAGAGGTTCCACAAAAAGGCCTCCCATGTTCTGTAATAAGATTCTTTGGACTGATGAAACCAAGATTAACTTGTACCAGAATGATGGGAAGAGAAAAGTATGGCGAAAGAAAGGAACAGCTCATGATCCAAAGTATACCACATTATGTGTCAAACATAGTGGAGGCAGTGTTATGGCATGGGCATGTATGGCTGCCAATGGAACGGGCTCACTGGTGTTTATTGATGATGTGACTGCTGACAGAAGTAGCAAGATGAATTCTGAGGTGTATAGGGCTATACTCTCTGCTCACATTCAGCCAAATGCTACAAAACTGATAGGACACCGCTTCACAGTGCAGGTGGATAACGACCCTAAACATACTGCGAAAGCAACTCAAGACTTTTTGAAGGCAAAGAAATGGAACATTCTTCAATGGCCAAGTCAGTCGCCTGATCTCAACCCAATAGAGCATGCTTTTCACTTACTGAAGACAAGACTGAAGGCAGAAAGACCCACAAACAAGCAACAACTAAAGGCGGCTGCAGTGAAGGCCTGGCAAAGCATCTCCAGGGAGGAAACTCAGCATTTGAGTTTTGAGAACATGGGCTCCAGACGTCAGGCAGTCACTGACTGCAAAGGATTTTCATCCAAGTATTCAAATTATGGTTATATTTACAGTTATGTCACTTTGTCCAAATACCTTTGAGCCCCTGAAAATGGAGGTACTGGCAGTAATTCCTAAATGGTAAATGCCATATTATTGTGGAATCTCTTAAAATAAAGCTGAAAGTCCACACTTCGATCACATCTTGATTGTTTTATTTCAAATCCATTGTGGTGGTGTATAAAAGCAAAATCACAAAAACTCTGTCACTGTCCAAATACTTCCGGACCTATCTGTATATATATCACTGGAAGTTCAATTCAATTTTATTTTTCAATTCAATTTTATTTGTATAGCGCTTTTAACAATGGACATTGTCACAAAGCAGCTTTACAGAAATAAATGGATTCACAAAAATATATTGTAAATATTTGAATTTATCACTGTGAATTTATCCCTAATGAGCAAGCCAGTGGCGACGGTGGCAAGGAAAAACTCCCCGAGATGATATGAGGAAGAAACCTTGAGAGGAACCAGGCTCAAAGGGAACCCATCCTCATCTGGGTGCAATGGACAGTGCGATTATAAATAAATCCCTTCTATTATTGTGTACTATATGGACAAATAGTGCAATTGTGCAACCAATAAATTCATCACAGTTTTTGCAAGAAGTCCGGCTGGTTAAAGTCTATCCACTGTCCACTGATGGAGTCCTGAGTACGAAGCTGCTCGTGGCAACTGCAGCCCCAAAGCCACTACAGCAATCGCAGTCCCAAGCCATTACAGTACAGCTCCCCATATGTGATCCCCATGCCATCTACACAGCCCCCAGTTGGCACCATCCCCAGCCATCCAAACAGTTCTTCAGGCAGTCCATATGGGGCCACCCCCAGCAGCAGCGAGCAAACTCAACCGATGAGAACTCCAACCAGAAGTAGGGCATCAGGATGGGTCAGGCAGCGAGGAGGAGCAGAAGGGGTGAGGATCACTGGAGAAGGGGTCAGGATCACTGTTGGAAGTGCTGTTATTATAAAATGGAAGATTCTAGGAGCAACAACAGCTCAGCCATAAAGCGCCAGACCATGCAGTAGCTACAGAGTTCTAAACTGCCTTAACTTCAGCACAAAAACTGTGCATCAGGAGCTTCATGAAATGGGTTTCCATGACCAAGCAGCTGCATACAAGCCTAAGATCACTATACACAATGCAAAGCGTCTGCTGGAATGGTGTAAAGCACCACCACTGGACTCTGGAGCAATGGAAACATGTTCTCTGGAGTGATTTTTTTTTCTGTTTTTCAGAATTTGGGCTGCTTACTTCCAGTGAAGTGTAATGTTAAATGTTACAGCATACAAAGACATTTTTGACAACTGTATGCTTGTATTCTTTGTGGTAAAAGTTTGGGGAAGACCCTTTCCTTCCTCTTTCTTGCAAGGCAATCCATCTATGCACAAAGCAAGCTCCAGGAAGTCATGGTGTGACACATTTCATGTGGAAGAACTCGAGTTGCCAGCACAGAGCCCTGACTTCAACCCCACTGAACACCTTTGGGATGAACTGGACCTCACAAATGCTCTTTTGACTGAAATTTCCCTGGAACTGACTCAGAAATTCCCACAGACACACTCCGAAGTCTTGTACAAAGCCTTCCCAGAAGCATCGAGGCGCAAAGAGGGTTCCAACTCCATATTAATACTGATGGTTTTGGAATGGGACGTCCAACGTGCTCACAGAGGTGTGATGGTCAGGTGTCTACATACTTTTGGATATATAGTGTAGATGGGTTTTCCCAGGCCGTCACACATTTCTCCTGTCCTCAACCCCACCCCCAGCTACCATCCACAACAGTTTGCAAATTAGTAAAATTAGTACAATTGGAAATTAGTACAAATTTCTTTTATTCTTGCCTAACAAATAATTTTTTTCACATATAATGCAGAATGAACTCTAAAACCTAAAGACATATTTGGAGATTGAAAAAACATATTTAGTGGCCACAATGTGAAAAAAAAAATTCCTCCTAATGACTATTAGGAGGAATTTAGGAGGAACTTATATCAGAACTATTACTGTATTAACAGTTTTTACAGAGAATTAGAACATTTTTAGACCGTCAGCTGCTGGCCCACATTCGAGTGATGTAATGCCGGTTGGAGTGTGTGGGTTTCAGCATTGTCATCTAAATGCTAGGTACTGTAAAAACACATGGCTAATTCTGGGCTTAGCTGCCCTACTTGTTTTAAAAAAAAAAATAGCCTGCAGTGATCACATACATTGTTTTTCTATAAAACAGGGAGGATGTGCAAGACTTTCCTGGGTCTTACACACGTGACAGTTGTCAGGCAAACCATTCCTCCATCAGTTATCATTGGATAAATGGTGTGACTGAAATATTATCTATTTCCTCACTCTTAGTAGTTTAAAATGCTTAGTTTAGTTTCATATCTAAATGGTGTAATAAATAAATATGACAAATATAGGTAGACTAGTAGTGGATTGTACAGCTTTAAAAGAAAAAAAAAAAAAAAAAAAAAAAAAAAAATTTTTAAAACATAGTTTGGTATATATTATAAAAAAAAAATACTTCCGTATGCGTGGACTGAAACTTTAAAAGCAGCAAACCTGTTGGAGTAGAAGAGGACGTCGATGAGCGTGGTGGCGATGCCCGGCAGCGTGTCAGGATCCAAACTCATCACACAGTACTGGTTCGCTGGGATCAATACTGGGTGCAATGTAGAACGAGGGACTGAAAACACACACGTGTGCGCACACAAACATACACACAGACACTGTGAACTCGGTGCTACAGATTTGAGTCATGTGCATGAATGTAGAAGGTCGTTTTAGCTCAGTCTCACCCTCTCTGCCGTTCCCCTGTAGGCCATTGTTCACATCCTGGCTGTGCACTGGAACCGACTCCCCATCCACCTCCTGGAAGATGTTAAACTCCTCAGCCAGGGTGTGGATCACCACTGACAGGTCTTTCTCTCGCACCTGAGCAACCACACGCACGCACACACACACACACACACACACACAAAGAGAAACAAAGAGTTACTGTAAGGTTGAATAATTATTGGTATTTTAGGTGATTTTTTGGCCTTGTCAGTTTCTCTCTTTCTCTCTCTCTGTCCATCCACCCATCTATCAAACAATCCATCTATTCATCCAACCAACCATCTGTATCCTTCTATTTGTTTAACCATCCATTGATCTATCTAGCTATCTGTCTATTCATCTGCCTAACCATCCGTCCATCTATTCATCAGACAGATGGATGCCTTATCTGTCTACACTTCCATTAATTCATCTATCTACCTATCCACCCATCTGTATGTCCATCCAACCATACATTCATCCATCCATGCAACCATCTATGCATATATCCATCCATTTGTCTGTCCAACTAGTCATATATCCATTCATCCATACTATATCTATCCAACCATTCGTCCAAGCATCCGTGCAACCATATATTCAACTATCCATACATCCATTGATTCATTTATCCACTCACTCATCTTTCAGCATCTATGCAATCTGTGGATTGCTGGGCAGACAGACTGATGGATACAAAGATGGATGGATAGATGGATGAGTGGGCAGACAGATGGATAGATGGATGGGTAGGCAGACAAAGAGATGGCTGCATAAATGGATGGGTTGGCGGACAGATAGATGAATGTATAGATGGATGGAAAGATGGAAAGATGGGTGGACAGTTAAAAAAACATAAAAGAAGCACTCTTACTCTAAAGATTTATACATTTGAAGGAATACAGGTCTATAATGTACAACTGAAAATAATTGTGAATAACATTTCAGCCATTATCATGCAGCAACAGGTCAAATAAACTTGACAAAACAACAGAAATATTAAACGCACCGAATTATCACACATATTTTATTTCATTAATTGTAATTGAACGGTAATGCTGCATTACTATTCATGTTTAAGTAAAAAAGCCCCATGATTATAACCTGACGCACTATGTTAATATATCATGTATAAAAGGTACAGCATGCTGACTCATTTGGCACCTACACCTATTTAACAACTCAGTTTTTAGCTGCTGCTATCAGCACCTTCTACTTCATCAACCGTGGCAGGAAAACAGTTACATTCACAGGACAACTTCATCACTAATGCCAAACATTTCCGACGACAAATTGTAACCTGTCATGAGTTGGTGGTCAGCACATTTTCAGGTGTTACTACTGTGTTAATAAAAATAGTAGAAATCGATTAAGTCTAGTGTTTTTCATGATAGATGTTTTTAAAGGCAGCAAGTGGTCATGCAAGTAAAAAAAAAAATTATAATACAAGCTGTAGAAATAAAACACTGAAATAAAGGTGTGAAATCTAATCAGATCATGAGGAACCTGAAAATTCCCACCCCTCAGTCAGAGCCGTCCATTCAAGGACACATCTCGACAATGTTGGATTCTGATCCACTTCCTTACCAGGATGAAGTCTGTCTGATAGGTCGAGAGCATGAAGACGGACACGTGTTGCTCGGCCAGTGGGGCGATGACGGACTTGGCGATTTTGGTGACACCCACGGCCTGAGAGCTGCTGGAGGCGTTCCCATTGGAGACGACGTTGAGGGGCAGCCAGGTGGAACATTCCACTTGTAGGTGCTCAGAGGGGGGAAGATCTGGGGGAAACAAGGGCAAGGTGAGGCACGAGTGTACGTGGGGTACATGAGTGCTAACACACAAACACGGTTTAAAAAAAAAAAAAAAAAAAAAAAAAAAAAAGCTGACGCTTTTAACAAATTACGAGGAAAAACCACAACCGCACTTATTAATCAAGAGTAGATCTCATCACTTGGCAGTCAGAGCAACAGCTTTCTTCGTATCTTTATCTCAAATTTCAGATGTTGAAATCTCTGTTGAAATTTTCTCTGCAAGCCTGTGGTCAACAAGAGTAGAGTGCAATTTCTAATCAACCAGAGGAAGTCAAAGCAGACTGCATATAGTGAAAACTATCAGTTCTCACTGGGAAACACTGCTGGCATTTCTTTGAACCAATGACAGGGTGAGTGACGCCACCGTATGGCTGTGTCATTCTGTACAGATGTCTTCATCATAAATACCTCTTTCAAAACTTGTTTTGAAGGCCATTTTTATGTTTGGTGATAAATATCTTGACATGGACATGGCTCTAAAAAAAGATTAAACATCACAAGCACCTACACGTTCACCATCTTTGAGAAAACTGTATTCAATTAATATGCAAATGAGAAGTAGAGATGTTATGTTAATATGCAAATGAGAAGTAGAGAGGTGATATGAATTAAGCTTATGAATCAATTTTTCCTGAAGTGAAATTGCTTATTAGCCTGGCGCCAAACTTTACAACAACCTCTCGCTCCACCTTTAGGGCCGAGTGTTTTATCAGATCGTTTTTTTTTTGGTGAACTTCTGAACTCAGTCAACTTACGTGCTGCCGACTAACTTAGTGAGATCGTTACAATCTGTTGAAATGGGTAAATTTGGGTTTTTTCATTCCTGTAGTCTATCATGGTCAAAAATGCTAACATTCATCTCACCAAGTGAGTCGATTTTCTCATTTTGAGGATCATTCTGTATGCATCATCGTCTTAGTTTGGCTAATTTCGATATCAGTATTCATGGTTAAGTGCACTGAGCCACCATAGTTCAGAAAAGAAGTCAAGCCAGTACGCCACTTGCCTTCATTTAGGCTGAAAACTAACTAGAAAGAAGGCTAGAATTCTTAAATCAATAACACTAACACTCATACAGCTCACAGTTTGATTCAAATAGACATGTGAACTGGTTCAATTAAAATTCATTATTCATTAAAAAGTTTGAAAAGAACGATTCATTCATGAGATGGATATCATTAATCAGAAGTCAAATGTTTGAGATGGTCTGTGGTTGGTTTGTCAAGTAACATAAAGTGCATGTGCATGAGGTGTCAATCAACTCACGCCATATGTCGTCTCATTAACCACGCCCTGATCCAACAGCCTACAATTTCATTGGACTGAATTTGATTCATCGAATATGGTTAAAAATTGTACTACAGCCTGCCACTAGAGGTTACCTGCTCACATTTTATATACGATCTACAGCAACAGTTCATCAGCTGGTTTTTGTAAAGTCTTGGCTGAATTCTATAACAGACCATGTAATGATGTGTTTTCTCCATTTCATATTATACAATGAAGATCCTATAACAATAAATCTGTGACTAAAGAAAATGACTATGTTCTGTTCATCTTATCAATCAACACGATACAAGCTCGGGCAGAAAACAGGCTCGCATAAAGAGAGACATTCTTCAAAGTAAGCTTGAGGTAATAAGGATATTTATTCTGTCCATAAGCATTAGTTTTGTGTGCGTTTCACCAACTACTGTACTTGTAGCTTTGTATCTTGGTGGATTTTAGATGAACATCATAGAAGTGGCCTCACACTAAGATTTTAACAAAGGAGTGGAATCAATGTGGTCTTCTGCTGTTGTAGCCCATCTGCTTCAGGGTTTGACACTGCTGTGCTTTCTGAGATGCTTTTCTGCCCACCACGGTTGTAAAGAGTGGGTATTTGAGTTACTGTAGACTTTCTATCAGCTCAAACAGATCCGGCCATTCTCCTCTGACCTCTCTCACTCTAGGCTCTAGACTCTAGCGAATGTTGTATGTGAAAATCTCCAGAGATCAGCAGGTTCTGAAATACTCAAACCAGCCGGTCTTGCACCAACAACCATGCCATGGTCAAAGTCACTGAGATCATTTTCTGATCTCTGATGTGAACATGAACGAAAATTCTTGACCTTTATCTACATGATTTTATGCATTGCCATGGCTGATTGGATAATAGCATAAAAGAGCACAGGTGTTCCTATTAAAGTGGCTGGTGAGTGTATTTCATATATTTCAGCACTTATAAATAGTATAATCCCACTTGAAGATGCATCAGAACATGTTAATGGTCCTCGCCTTCTGGTCTATTCCTTTCCTGTTCGCCTAAAACTGTATACAGGTTTCATGCCAGCACTATCAGTTACAGCAGTTTGACTGTAACTTCAACCATAAACCATAAACCATAAACCAGACAGTTATGGCAGTTTAGCTGGATGCTATTTTTATTCCTGCATATGCAAGCTGTGAGGAAATTACTTTGTACTCTGCTAATGTGTACTCTTCAGGCCAGTTCTTCACGATCACTTTTACAGTTTTCCAGTGCTTCAGAACAAATACTAGGTTTACAAAAAAAGATTTAGCCTTGACAGTAAACAGTACTTGTGTGCTAACAGCTAACAGTGGAAACAGTTCTCTTGGTGAGTGAAAGTTTGCCTAGTGAAGATGAGGAAGAAAGCTGTTAAATTCCCAAGACTAGGTAATTATTAAACCCCCAGTACAAGTGTAACAGAATTAACACAGCCATATTTAGCTACATTAACTATGCTAGCCAGCTACGAACGCAGCACAGCTTGTACACTTGTAAGTAATTAACTTAGCTAACGTTACCACAACTTTACCACAACATTACCACTCCATCTGTAACTATTTGTCTTTATTAGCGAGCCAAACTCAAAACAAGCTAGTTAATGTTAGTACTACATCATTTTATTTAAAACATGCACTAGCAAGTTAGCTAACATTAGGCTAATGCTACTTTCAATTTCATGTTCATGGCCCACTCTTGTGGTATTAACCACTTTAAAAGATTGTAACTTTTTTTTTTTTAGCTTTTACTTCACACCATGGATGTTTTTTTCAATATGATGGAGATCATAAAAGTTCAGTTTGGGATTAATGCTAAGTGTAAATGCTGAGTTTTTTTTCTTAGTAATCTACCACCATATCTGAGGTAAATATTGACATTACCTATACTTTTGTGGAGTTCTTCGATGGTCATTCCGCCTTTACATTGCTCATATAAGGCATAATAGTTACATGGTAGCTGGTAAATCTTCCATATTACATACACACAGCCTAATTTAGGTGCAATGGATTTAGCTACAACCAGTCCTAAAGCACTAATAATAATAAAAGGTGTTTTGTGAAGTGTACATCTGTGCATGTGCGTTACCTTTAAATCCTTCCTCATCGAGAACGACTGTGTAATTTTCTGGTGTTTCCGTCAGACTGAAGAATTTGCATCTAAAAAGGAGAAAGAGTGAGACAGAAGAAGGTGCAGAGAGAGAGAGAGAGAAAGAGAGAGAGAGATTAGAAGAGTCAGATCGGACATGGTGTAACTAAACAAAAACAATGACAGATTGCTGCTAGGAGTTTTCCATGGTGCAACAGTTAGGGATGAGAGCCAGACACACAGATATACACTATTCTGAATTCATGTGCTGTCTTTTGGAGATTAAGATGCTCCAACTGGCCGATCTGCTGGAGAATAGGCAAGAAGCCATCCAAAAAGCAGCATCTTCTGATTAATACAAAGACACAGCATTCAGGGACAACACGGGGACATGGGGTGCGTGTGTGTGTGTGCGTGCATGTGAGCGTGTGTGTGTGTGTGTGTGTGTGTGTGTGTGGTTACATCATCTCAGGCCTTGACCCAAATTCTTCAAGGGAAGTCATTGAAACCTAGGAAAACACAGTCTAATTTATTCAGATCCATTGTCTCAGAACCAATGTGAAGTGAAATAGGGAACTATATATATATATATATATATATATATATATAAAATGTGTGTGTGTGTATATTATATAATGTATACACAAACATATATATAAAGCATCAAACAGTGATTTTTTTTATATTAAGAATTTACAGGGAAAAAAAAGAAAAAGGGATAAGTGAAATATTATATAATTATAGTTATAGTAACATACATTTTTAACTTTTACTTGTTACTGGAGTAACAATGACACAGGACACGATTCAGCCTGTCATGTTATTACATTTTAGCTTACAATTAATCAACACACACATTATCAATTCAAATTTTATTGACTGTGTATTAATTTTGTAACATAAATAGAATAATCTTTTACAATATAACAAGATAAAAATAATAATTCTAATAATACTAGTGTAACCCATTCATCAATACTGAACAAAATACCTAAGTGATAAATTAACTTTAAAGAAAAGCCATGACAAATAATTTAAGATTCCTATTCCTGAAATACACAAACAGGTTAGTGAACTACAAACAATGTAATTTTTTACAGCTAATCTGAATTTATTTTAATTATTAACTTTTTGATGAAAATATGGAATATATAATTATTTCAGTCATATTTTGGTCATTTGGCGATTAAATTTAGGCTAGATGATGGAAAACAACAACAATTTTACTCAAATAAAACTGAACAGTCAATGGGTTTAGTGTTTTTTTTTCAATTTTTTAATAACGTATAACAGCAGTATCGTGCAACTACAAAGCGTTAGAAAGTATACGCATATCAGAGAAGATCTAGCACTAGCAAGATCTAGCAAGATCTCTCAGTTCTGTTCTGACATTCGCGCTTTGTTTTTATTCGTTGTGGAAAATTGGTCATATATTTTGACTAGAAGGGTGAATTATTATTTAGTTATCTTCTTGCTTACGTGATGGAAAAAAGGATGCTGAACATGTTCTGTCCTGGTTTTTATCAACAACCATGAAGCAAAAACTATAAAACTGAATAATGTAGAATTCTGTACTCATGTACTAAACCTCATCATCTACAAGAGCACTACTGTGTTCAATTAAAAAAGAAAAAAATGACAAATAGTCTTCAGTATGCAGTAATTTAATTATTATTAGAAGGAAGCTTATTGTAAATAAATGTGTTTGCTGACTACATTGTGCGTATTTATAAGGAAACATAATTAGGCTACATAATTGTAGAATGTAATGATTAATCCTGATCAAAATCATTTCCATATGTGATTAATAGTCATAGTTATTATGCTGCATAAAATATCAGTCTCTTTTTTTTTTTACAGATTTATTAATTTGATGAACAATATAATATAGTTATTATATTGTTATAATGAACAATGTGACTCAAAATGCTGTTTCCTGTAGAAAAATAAGCGTAATAAAACAAATTTGTTCATAAATTAACTGGTATAAATAATCGTTATTTCAATATTGCACAAAATATTTAAACAGGGGAAAAGACACAGTCACATCATAATATATAACATCACTCCTGAAAGGTTTCCCTTATGCACCATTAATCCATTCATCTTCGTGTCTCCTGTGAACCCGCGCCCCACTGAGCGGCTGAATCCTGTTTTGAGCGCGACTCAGCAGAAGCGAATCCAACAGAGCCGGTGTTCGAGCGAAAGGGGAAAGAGTGCAGCTCCACCCGCAGAGCTAACTCGCAGCAACAGCATTGTGTTAGCTACCCTCACACTTCCTGTTCACCCCTGAGAGCCCCTAGAGCTGCACTTCCTGCAAGTTCTCTAAGCTCTTCGCACGATCTGAGCCACAAGAAAACATCCTTTAACATACGAAGATGAGGCGAGAGCAGAAAAAGGTCAAGGTGACATGACAGACTAGTTGTTTTCCTCCTCACAGCATGATCAGAGCTCTTTAATTCTTCAACTGTTGCATTTTATCAATGCAAACCACCTAGTATCTAACGCCAGCAGTAATGCATACCTACGTTATATAAAAAACAGCATCATATAATGTTTCTTGAGGCTCTTAAAAGGCCTGGATCCGCTTTTCCAAACAATTTGCAAATTATACCCGGAAACAGAGAAGAAAGCATCAACGACCTTCAAGCCAACCATCTACCTAACAAATACAGTGTTTCTGTGGGCAATTCTACGCAAATAGCAAACTGACGAAGGAAAAAGTTGAAAGCAAAGGGGAAAAAATATTGGCTTCCTTCTGCGTAATGTCAACACAACAGACATAATAAGTGAGCAAGCGGGAGAACACAGTGCAAAGTGTTGCAGTGCTTCATACTGTACTTCCACCTTCAAGATGCATCATCAGGAGGTGGCTTTCTAGTCTTCAAACAAAGAATTCTTTGGGACTATAGTACACCCATCCATAACGCCAAAATAGTGCCATCCATCATGCAAAAAAAGTCCCATCAGCAAAGCTAAACCAGTCCCAAAAACAACTCACAAAAGACCCATGACACACCCGTAACGCAAATATGTCCCATCCCACCATAACGCAAAAATGTGCCATCATAACGCAAAAACATCACACCTGTAACTCAGAAAAATCTTATATGCAGCGCAAATGTCCCATTTGTAATGCAAAAACGAACCACTCATAACGCAAAAACGTCCCCTCTGTTATGCAGCGCAAATGTCCCATCCACAACACAAAAACGTCCCCTCTGTTATGCACAAATGTCCCATCCACAACACAACAACGTCCCCTCTGTTATGCACAAATGTCCCATCCACAACACAACAACATCCCCTCTGTTATGCACGAATGTCCCATCCATAACACAAAAACGTCCCCTCTGTCATGCACAAATGTCCCACCCGTAACACAAAAATGTCCCCTCTGTTATGCACAAATGTCCCATCCATAACACAAAAACGTCCCCTCTGTTATGCACAAATGTCCCCCCATAACACAAAAATGTCCTGTTATGCACAAATGTCCCCCTGTAACACAAAAACGTCCCCTCTGTTATGCACAAATGTCCCATCCATAACACAAAAACATCTCCTCTGTTATGCACAAATCCCACCCACAACAAAGATCTAAATGTCATCTATAATGCATGAATATCACACCCGTAACGTCTCACCTGGAACACAAAAATGTCTCACCCAAAGTGCAAAAATTCCATCTGTAATGCACAAATATCCAACCCTTAACGCATAAATGTCACATCTGTAATGCAAAAAAATCTGACATGTACCTCATGTGTGCAAAAAAATGTCCCACCCATAATGCTCAGTTAATGTATATACCAATAAAATGTCTTGTGTCCAAAGAAATGTCTTGCGTCCAAACTAATGTCTTGAAAAAAAGGTACATCCCGAAACAACTTCTTTTCTTATTTATTATGAATAAAAATTCACAGGATTTGTTGCAAGTGTCATCGCATAAAAACACTCACATCACATCCATAACACCAATCAATCGCTATATATCTGTGATGCATGAGTAAATATCTTTCTTTTAAATACTTGACTGGATTTTCTGGCGTTTCCTTAAAAGTGTCATCATAAATCACAGGATATGCAAACTGTCTCCCAGATGCTGAATGTCTTCATGCAAATAAACACACTGTTGAACTGGAAATGAGTTCAACTGTTACATCCAATGCTGAAATAGCGCAATTTGGTTTCTTTGACAACACAGACAGGGTATTTTTCAGGCCATAATAAGAAGCTAAACACCAGCCCTGTATTTAGACAGCTCTGTGAGGAACCTAATGCACACACACTCTGAAACAGCAGCAAATAATTAGTGAATACAGAGACTGCTATCTAATCTACTTCCCATGTTTGATTTGACATCCAGCAGTTTGGACTTGCACGTCTAAAAATCGCAAAACATGCTACACTGATGAT